>NC_068363.1:79220281-79277781 GCF_020536995.1 Dreissena polymorpha | reverse complement strand
TTAAATAACATGGAAATACCGCCATCACTCAAACAAACTGTATCGCTTCAATAAGACCACACAGTATAAAGTAAAACTGACACAATTCTGTTTAAGACATGCCTTCCCTTTTGTATATGACTAATTGATTAACCGACTGGCTACGAGTGTTTTTACAGGTACTGAAAACAAAACAATAAATTTGCGTTCGAAGATTGTGTTGCTTTTTTTATTGTGTTCTTGTTAGATTCACATGTAGTAATTGTTAGTATTATTTTGTTGTGTATGTTTATTATTTTGTATTTGTATTTGTTCGTTGTTGTTGTCGTTGTGTTTCTTTCTATGTTCTGCTTATTTAGTTTGATTTTAGAACTCAACTAACGACATATAGGAACCAAACAAGAAATGAAATAAGAATCCTGACGTTTGTATGTGACATATGCCGCGAAAAATATACTGCAGTATCAGACCATATCAGTTCACTATGGTTTCGTGGAAATTCTTTGTTCGCAGTAAATATGTGATGCATTTGCATTATTTAAATTCATTTAACGTGTTGTTTTGCAACATATTTCAATTATTACACAGTTGTGTTTCTAGTGTTGTTTTTATCTCAAGTAACGAGTGATAGGCACCAAGAAATGAAATAAGAATTCTGAAGTTTTTATGTGACTTATGCCGAGAAAACAAATTATTGAAGTATCAGACCATGTCAGTTCACTATGGTTTCGTGGAATCGTGGAAATGCTTTGTTCGGTGGGTGTACATATGTGTTGCATTTGCTTTATTTAAATTCATTTAGCGTGTTGTTTTTGCAACATATTTCAATTGAATCGCACAGTTGTGTTTCTCGTATTTGGTATATAAAATATATTCTAGCTTCGATGAATACGTTTTTATTTCGGTATTATGTGTGTTATTTAGGAGAGGGAGTACGCTGTTGATTTAGCGCAAAAACATGGATATCTCGTGTTGGCCATCATATGTGTTCTAAAGTTAATATTTATAAATATAAATGGTATAATAATTATTATGAGACCAAACGTAAAAAAAACTTTTTAATAAACGGTAATATAATAACGATTGTGTGATTATTTCTGTTGGATTGCTTTTACCCGCTAGCTGGTTTTGAAAAAAACAACAAAATAAATGTTTTAGTCACAAATGAGATACTTGAGTGCCTAATTTACTTTTTTGAGAACGCATTCCATTAAAATTAATTGAATCACGTTTGATTGAACGAGATTTTGAAGGTTTATACATGTGTTATTTAATTGAATTGTTGTATGTTGTTTTTTTCCAGTTTTCCAAACCTTTATTTTAGATTTGTTCCGCAAAATGATAAAAATTTATGTTGGTTTTCATGATTATATCGACAACACCGACTACGACTATGATGAAGGTGTTGACTATGATGATAATTGTGGCGATGTTCATAAGGAGGAGAGGGGATAAATGAGACGGAGAGTATTTGGAAAAAGATTAGGATGATGATGATATGACAATGACGACGATGATGACGTTGACAACTTTTAGAAAAGCTAATCGTTTAGTTTGCACTCATTTTTGGTTCTAATGAAAATTTCAAGATGGTAAAAAACGTGCACAAATTAAATCGTTTAAATGATAAAATCACATATTGACACAAGTCATCAGCTGATGCGGACTGTATTAGTTGCATAACAATATGGATTCAAATGGTGTACATTAATACAAAAGGCTTGTGCAAGATGGGGGCGGATTGTGCAATTGAAATTTGTTTCACATACTTTATATCCAAGACGACACAGTGCTACTAGGATAACTTAAAATACCAAAGCGTCATAAAATATGCGCCATGTTAAAATGTGTAAGCTCATCGTGTGTCTGGTGTACTTGTTGGAATTTGTATATAAGAACCGGAAATAACACATTTATACGATGTTTCCGTTTTTCCCGCATCCGACATTTTTTAATCGATGAGCTATTTTTCTATGAATGTTGGTTGCGCCAATAATTTGTAAGACATAAAATGTTTAATAACTTTGGGTACACACTGACATCACTTAGCTGTTTGGAAATATCTTTGACGAAATGTCACTTTTCCTGTAGTTGCTCTGAACGAGCCCGTTACAAATGTTTTGAAGATGTATTTTGCATTGGAATCACTGCTACTGACTATGGCATGTTGCCCGAGTTATTTTGTAGTATTAAAATATGAAATAGGATTGGCGCTTTTGAGCCATTAAAAAAACGCAGGACACCACACGAATTTAAAAAAAGTTCTTATCCTTAAAAACAACAGTGATTTTAGTGAATGAGCTGAAGGTACTGGCTGCAATTTTGGCGAGAGAATTCCGGTAAGTTACTGAATGGCAGAACTTGTGTGGAAAACTATATTATCTGACCTTGATTTGTCATCCTTGCACGACAGAATAAACTACACATTGCCAGCAGTAATTCGAAGTTTGTACACATCTTTAACGCTATTCATGAACAAATAATGAGCAATGTGCTTTCATTATAAGCCGCGTAAAGTCTTTAATTTCGTTGGGAGGAATGCTCAATTGTTATAGAAAAATATGGAATTATATTTAGAAAAACATATCATCACTTATGGTGAATATTATCATTATGACTGGTGTAAATTATAATATGCTTCATGACAATTCCAACATGCGTGTTGTCTGTTCGATTATACTGGATGGTTGTTACAACATGCTTGGTGACTATTCAATGTGTTTGTTCATTATTCCTGATTCATGATTGAATAACAAATATTTTAACTGTCATAAATGTCTTCTTTACAATTCTAACAAACGTGATGAAACTGTAATCTGAAGCCAGTCATAATCGGTTTTGCCACTAAGCGTCATTAACAACGGCAGTTAGCAACAGGCAGCAAGCAGAATGCATCTTGGCAAAATGCAAGCTAGCAAATTATGATAGCAGGTGGCGCACTTTTATATTCCGTATTCTGAATAAATTACTCTTCGGAAAAAGACAGAGAACATCTGAACCATTTCGACTATTATACTGAAAAAACTAAATTAGTTCCCTTTGTTAGCATGAACCAACCAGGGGGGGGGGGGAACTCGTTATGTCACAAAGCGGCAGGAGACAAAAAGTGGCACTTAATTATCTCGCTTAACATGAGTCTAAATAACGTTTAAAGGATCTTTTCTTATTTGTTTAAACAGTCATAAACCATCCAATAAAGAAAATCGAAATATTTATCTTTCAAAATATTCAATGCCATGCCGCATCCAAGCTATTTAGAAAATACAAATCTTACATCAAAAAGTGTGTTATGTTTTTTATCGCGATTATAGACAGTGTTCTTAGCTGAAATCACTGAAATATTATTATATTAATCATTCATCTATAAGTTTTTTACAAGAAAGTGGTAACATATGTGTGAAAAACATAAGAATTTTTATTCAAACGTGTGTCTGCTACAATTTAATGAGTGGTTACGGAAATTACCGATTGTACATATGAATCGACGGACATATGCCAAACAAAATGATAACTTTCATATTTCAAGTTTACCAGCCTTGAAATTACTATTTTATCAATGAGAATCAAAATGTTTCATGTATCAACCAGTAATAGTCAGTAACACCAAAATCTTTGGACACAACCATCGTGTTTGCGGAAGCCGCGACGTATTTATTTTTGGAAGCCGACGGTCGGTAATTTCCGTAACCACATGGGAAATTTCAGCAAACAAGCATTCGTTAATAGTCTTATGTTTTCCTTAAATATTCTTCCACGAAATTGTTGTATACCATTACACAAATAAATAACAAGTAATATTTCCTTGATTTTAGTGTGGAACACTGTCTATAAATGCTTATAAATACGCCTTAAGGCTCAACTTGAGTGCATAAAATATTGAAAAATAAATCATATTTCAGTTTATCCTTCTATCTGATAGTTTCATCAATTCCCATAGCTCGGCCACTCAATTATTTTGGAAATTATGACCCATATCTGATAAAACTTGTATTTATTTTTTTTTATACTTTTATTTCATTAATGTTTGTTTTTTTAATTATAAAAAAACCTCATGTTTGTATTTAGTTTGTAAATCATTTAGGCAAATATTACGCATTTAATATAAAATGCCAATAATTTAGAAAATATTCCCTTTCAGGGGTGGCGAAATCAAATGTCCGAGTTGCCCGAGTCGTACATTTGCTTGTCTGGGCAACTGACTTTTTTCAATTAAGTTGTCCGTGGACAACAAGTTTTTTAAAAGTCGCGTCCAGGTATACAAAAATACATTGTATAAAAGCCGTAATTAAGTTTTACAAAACCGGATGTTGACACGATTACATTGTCAGTGCTATTTGCGGAGCAATCAAGCTAAAATACGTGCACTTTCCTGCGCAGTGATCTCCCTTATTCTATAAGAGACCGGGAGCATGCCGCATTTTCAACATTCGGCCTGACTGTTAGACAGTGTACAGACTGGTTTCTTTATTTTTACAATCAGGCGGAAATAAAAAGTATCAATCTAAGATAATCAAAACACGGTCTACCTTGTTTTTTAAGACAACTTTAATGGTAAAGATGAAACTTTTTTCTTAATCTTCAACAACGGAGCAGAAACCCGAAGCTTTGAGCAGCTCACCTCCCTAAAAAACTAAGAAAGATTATGATAAAAAATATAAACTAAGTAAACGCACCAGAACTTTTCAAGAAACTTGGCTAACAGATTTTCAATGGTTACCAGTTTATATAATCAAATTGCTACCAGTAGCGGAGCCTCAGTCTGATGAGGTCCACATATTGGACTAGTTTAATTTATTAAGATTACAATGTACTTATGTTCAGCACATGTTTTAATAACACTAGCTTCGCAGGATTTAAAGTTTGACAAAGTCTTTATATTGTTTATAATATACTGCTATAATGAATATACCATTGAAATACAATTATAAACAAAACAAGCAAATCGTACTCATTTTGATTTATTCATTATTTAACATTAATCAATAAATGCGTTTATAATTTATATAAACATTAACGGACAAGTGTAGTTCAGCAACGGACAAGTTAAATTTCCTAAATGGTTGTCCGTGGACAAGTATAGTTTTTTGAGATTTCGCCACCCCTGAGCCTTTTAATCAGTATGTTGGTTTAGAAAACAATATCACTACATTGAACTATATAAAGGTTATAGCAAACATAAAATGGTTTCCGATAAACTGATTACACATATAACAGATTGATAGGAAGTATCAACAAATCAGGGTTGCTAGGTTTCCCGCCTAGAATAGTCATGTTAGTATGGACGTACTTGATACCTAAATGTATTAGCTTTTTTGTGTTGTTAGGACATACATTAGTTATTGAACTGTCTTATAGGTTCGAAAATGTTTTCATTTAGTAAAAAAAGTCAACATAACTCTTAAGTGGCTGAGATAGAACTTGTGGCTGCATAAAAAGGAAAAGAGGCTTTATATGCGTGTTGCAATTAAGAAAAAGGTAAACATCATTTTCTATGAATTTTCTTATCAAAAGTGGTATTTTTAGTTGATAGAGATTTACATTTTCAAGAATAAACAATATTATTATAAATGTTGTGGTGACTTTGTGCATTTAAGCCAGTATCATCATAGTACCAGTTTTTGGTTAAAAACTAATAACATTTTTATTAAATTTCGTAACTTCATTTTTCATTGATATAGTCCTTTTTTATAACATATTTAATATTTCACAAAAACAAAATATGTGTTTAATAAGAATAATATGTTCTCAATGGCTTAAATGAAAAAGCTTACCAAAATCATGGAAAATATATGTTATTTGTGTCATTTGTAAAAAAACAGTATTTCCTATATTTTTGGTCGGCCTTCTTAGCGGCCTTCTTGCATTAGACCCCGCGGGCATAAATATTTTCTCGGGAACAATTTTTTTCTTTTACCCAAAACAATGTAGAACATCATCAGCATATTAAAAAAGGTTCCAATCATGCACTGCGAACCTCCGTTCCTACTAGACTAATAGTGTGATGCAGCCATTCCAGCAATAATAATACTGCATCTTCAAATGATGCAAACTTGTATACAAAATTGTCATCTTTGTTCAAATAAATGATTAAGTCGATGACATCTTTGCAATTATGGCTTGTCTTTAATCAAGCGCTCCTTATCGATAAAGCTTAAGGCGACCTGAAGCATGTTCGAGCCAAACGAATAAAAGAACATGTGAAAATTGTAAACGGAACTGTGAAAACAGTTCGAGCCATCCGATGATTCGATCCTCGCCAAATCGAGCCATCCGACGAAATTTATATGAATATATACCAATACAAAATCGATGCTTCGTGGAGAGTTCGAGCCAACCCGAAATTCCAGCCAACCGAGTTCGAGCCATGGGGTTTCGACGGAATTATTAAAATTTGCTTTAATCGTCTTGTACCATTTTGAACAGCATTCAAATTTGATGTGTCCATTTACCGGTCTATAAAATTTTTAAATGGTGAAGACATATGTGATAGATTAAAGTTAATCATACGTTGTAAACAAGTAAAAACAGCTGTTCCCAAAATAGACTGAACAATGTCGAACTTTAACTGCAAGGCCTATGCAGTTTCGTCCATCGTCTTCCAGAGATTAAGTGTCGCATGATCGTATTCTTATCGGATTACAATCGCCATTACATGTCGAACATTGTTTCCGAGTTCCGCATTGGTCATCCACTGCAATATAAGGTATGAACATACTTCATGCTGAATACATTTTGATACATACACAGTTGTTCCAAACATGCCTTTGCCATTGACGCTAAATATTTACGTATATATGAACATATAATAATAATGTGTAATATTTGATAGTTTAAAACTATAAAATAAAACTAAGAACATCTTTTAGATAGTTGAGTGCATAAAGACTACCAAAAATACTGTGAAAACTTCAGAACGAATACGTTATAAGTATTTAAACTATATCTGAGATACACGTATGCTTTGGGCCAACATATTTATAGTATTTGTTTTACGAGAACTTTTTCCAATACAATAGTCGCGCGGGAGAAAACTAATAAAAAAAATACAATCTGTTAGCAGTTTATAAAAAATAATTGTATTGTTCACATTCATGGCAGAAAACATTGACATTAACAATATATGTTTTTTAAACGCGTTCATTCTGAAGTTTCAAACGCTTATATTATTCATATAATACTTTCTCATACATTAACACTAGGAAAGCATATATTTAAAAGAGCATGCATATTGAGAAAGCATTTTAAATGAGAAAATAAAATAATTTTATTTTGAAAACGTTTGCGTTAGATCAGGTGCGTTATTTTGTTCAGGAAAAGGGAACCCATACAAAGGAAGAAATTTTGCTCAAAAAAGTGTATATTTCCCACCTGTTAAATATCGATAAGTTTTCAGTTTCAATCAGAAAAACAAGGATTCTGTCCATCTCTTCAGAAACAAACGTTATGTTGATGGGTATCTTATATTTACAGTTTTACAAATTGTGTTTGTTAGATACTTAAGGACTGGCTTATACTTATATATGAATTGTCTGAGTGTATTTGTAATGTACTTCACAGTTATATTACTTTTAATTTCAGCAACATCCCGTTCGTCAATATGTTGTTACAAACATATAATAAAGAATATGCATATATGAATCTGAATATAAACGGACCCAGTTTGATCTAAATAAAAGCATGTTTATTAATTTGCAGTTTTGGTTAATAATCTGGGATACCTTCTTTATTACATTTTGTCAAGTTGACTCGTTGACGGTCGTTTACGAGATACACGTGTGCAATTAATTTTATAAACAAATTGTTATTAAGACCTCACAGAACTTTCCGAAGTTGTGTGAAAAAAAAACATTTTATTAATCCATAAATATCAAATAATGTTCTACGAAGTTTGCGTGTTATTTACAATGATTTGATCTTAATTTTCAAACTTGTTCCGATGATTTGCACAGTGTTAATGTAATCTTTTAATAAAATACCATGTGCGCGGGTAAAGTAAGACTACACTGCACAAACGATAAACCAAACTAATGGCCTTAACTTGCCTTCAAATGCGTTCATCGAACTGAACATTTAAAGCATGCGTAGGATAATTTTGATTTGAGTAACGTATCGGTTACATTGTTGACTTAACATGAGTACATGAGAAATACGTGTGGTTGAGTGACTCAACACGAGTCAACAGCCTTAACACTAATATGGCGAAAAGCATGCTTTCTTTATTGTTTTTCTTCTTCAAGCAAACACTTTTTAATGTGCAATAATGAAACATACTAGTAACCAACTATAATCCAAATATTCGATTCTTTTCAACAAACGTAAATGCTTAGCGTTCGATTTCAATCGGCTAACTTCAATGGTTAGAGGCTTTGCATATTATTCAACAAACTTTCTCTCTCACCTATTTATGTAATTTGACACATTTAAATGATCACTAATATATATCATTCAACAAATTGCAGTACTAAGCGATCGATAAAATTCAACAGAATTCAATACTAGTCAATATAATTGTATCGAGCAATGTTATCATCCGATCGGTAGCTTTATGTAATTAATATAGGCATTTCGTTTGGCGTTTGGAATTGTAAACACTTAAAGAGGAGATCGACATACAACGCTCCATGCACTTTGACAATAAGTATTTAATACAATATTGTATAAAGATACTGATAATTCATAACAATATAACAAGGTGGATAAAAATACAAGTTGGACATCTAAACGTTAACAAGTATAATTGCTTAAAAATAACTAATTATTTAACGTATACACAACTATATACACGTGTCTGGATTTGTGTTAACATACCGAGGTAATGCAGTTTTCATAATTATAATTATTCTGTTCTATGCGTTATTGTAAATTAAACACATTCTAATAGTATATTGACAAAGCTGTGTTTATAGTTTCTAAAAATAACATATACAGATTATTGTTCACTTGGAGATGCGTTTAAATTTATTATAAAAAAATATATGAATCACTGCTTACATAATTTACCCACGCACGCGGTTCGTAATTGACATCTCTTTAACTGTTGCGAGGTTTCGAATTTCTCTTCCCGGTTTGCCGTTAACCAAAGAAATAGCTCGCTTTATATTTTACACCTGTGCCGCAATTTACACCTAATTGAAAAATCAGTATGTGCAGGTAGTTAGTGGATTATTATAGTCAAAACAAAATGGATAAAGGACTCGGTAAGTCACATTAGGAATGTCATATTTATTATTGATTAATTTTTATCTTCGTGCATTCAATGATTTGGTGATAACACTTGGCAATACAATTACAATAATAGCGTAAAATCTTGAAATGGTAATTGATTCATGTTGCTCATTTTAATATTTACAGCTAACGCCTGCGAATGGTTGATAATGGTTTATACAATTCCTAACTTCAGATTGACTAGGGCCAGAGTGCAATGTAATATTCAATAAATGTAACCATGGATTGCACTAACCATTGCTAATAAGAAACTTAATGCTCCTGGGTCCTGATCGGGGTAATTTTGCTTTTAGTATTTGGAAGTTTTACAGTATTGAACAATACAAATTATCATTTCAATACCGATAGCATTTATCATTACGATATGTATAGCTATAAATAGAGTTCTTGAAAATTATTCAAGATAAAAGTTCACTCCGAGCACATACATATATACTTATTAATATAAAGAACTTTGAGAACAATGTGTACACAACATATTACGGAATAAGACATGCATAATATTATTTAATAATGATATTTTCATGTATGATATATGCAAGACTGAAATAAAATGTTGGCTTGTTGTTAGTTGTCGTGTATCAAATTAATGCTGGCATAATGTAACAAGCTAAAATTTACATACTTATCAGATGATGAATCGATTCGATTTTCATGTTATGTTCTTAAACGCGCCTCTCGTTCGCCTTATGCTCGATGAAGCGTATATTGAGTTGATCGATAAACAGCTCTTATAAGAAACAAACCTATCTGAATATTTACCCATTAACTAGGTTGTAAACAGGTCGAAACAGTTGGGTTATTAATATGCGCAATCAATTAAATTAATCTTTATTATTTTTTATTGTTTATTCTTGTATTAACGCCAATACGCCAATTGTTAAGAGCGCTTGCCTACAACAGTCGTGTGTTTCATTCCATTAAGCGTTTTGTCAAACAAATTGCACACAAGAATTATAACTATAATAAAGACTTCTTTTTTTAGTTGACACGTATTTTCTTTCGAGTTCAGATCAAGGAAGTCTTAAGTAGTTTGTGGAAGTTGCGATTAGAAATGTAAACAATTATCTTCGGGAATACTTTTCTAACAAAATAGATTTTTTATATTCAGCGAGGTTTATTTATGAAACATATAGAGAATAATAGTTTGGTGACGTGGATGGAGAATGGTTATCCAGCAAGGCCGAGGAATTTATCGGGTAAGCCGAAGGCTCCATCCACGTCACCAACCTATTATTATATTTATCATGTCACATTTTCATCATTTGTACATAAAGCACAGGTGGTGTTCCATACTTGTTTGACCTTGTGTAGATCTCCTTACGTCACGCTATATTTTTGGATAACCATATGAAAAGGCATGCGCAGCGAAAAATAGTTCCAGTACGATTTTGTTTAACCCAGCCAATAAATGTTCTTCCAGTTTAAGGGGTTAATTAAATTAAATACAGTAAAATCCTGGCTATGTACAGGTACAGCAGACAATGTTTACAGTGGTTATAGCCATCATAGTGCTTAAGCGCTTGATAAATAGTAGATTAAACACAGTACTATTAAATACAATGTTTTGCTTTTTTTAATGTTTTATTTACAAACTCTCGGTCAACAAAAATCAAATCCACCTAAGACAAGACAATATATATATGTTTAAACAAACAGTACTTTACAAGTTTTTGGTATTTTATTAATAGAAAAAAGCAGTCCGTCACCGGAGAGCGACTGACGGATATTCGAGGTCACGTGGTCAACTAGCCTAAACACTTTTGGGTAATGAGGTTACCTGGTTATCAGGCTGATTTAAAGGCATGTGACAGGATAAATATTATTATCCCCCATGAGAAGGTCAAGGCTGGTCTCGCCGGAACAGTCGCGAAGTAGTGCGGTCTCAGATCAACTGTAATATATCAACACTGCCGTGCCTCTGTAGTGCCGGAAGTGAAGATGGTTGTCGTGTATATAGGCTTGCATAAATCGATCTCTCACTTATTCAACAGATCTCGATATATTACGAATGCCAAGATTTGTTTTTCGGATATGATCGTTTTCAAAGGTCATGATGCTGAGGTCCACGAATGTGTATGAATATTTAAAGAAAGTCACAATTGTGTTCCACTATTCCCTACGATTTGGTACATGCATATATATTTTCATACGAATGAACTTACCAACATTAACAACACTTGTTACACTTTTAAATAGTTAATCAGTTTACATTTTCCGAGAAAAATTCCACAAACGCTTTTCCATACTATGTATTAAGTCAGGAAGCATGTATTCCTTCTGTGTCCCTTTATCATTCTTTCATACAAAGATTGTCTGTCCTTAACTATGGATGTAAAAATATGTCTTGAAGCACATTTTAATCTGAAAGACAGCATATTGAATGCATGAAAAATTGTTTGCAGGTCGTAGGCAAAGGCATCTGTTTTCACGTATAGTCAGACGTCCACTTTATTTATCAACATATGACAATTGAAATTTAATATCATAACTCAATGATTTTCAATGATTTATGCATCTATTTGGTCAGTGTTTTCGGGATGAACTGTCATTTAAATGATTTAAGTAAGTGACATTTTACATTTTATTTGTTTTACATTACAATCGATAGTTACAGCACATGTTAATAAGTTAATATTGGTATCATCTGCTAGAAAACTTTAAGGTTGCTTCTATCTCAGAATATAAGAGTATGGGATTTTAACAGCCTGCAGAACAGTTTTAAAAGATTGTATAATCAACAGAACAATATCAATATTTTAGAATGTCTATGATGACACATTTCACACTTATACAGCCAGTTTATATTTTTAAAGGGCTCTCAGTTATTCTGAGATATACGAGAATATTAACGTCAAGATAGGCAAAACATTTTCATAATCGGCTTTTGTAAGTTAATTTAAACTTAGGATGGTTCTACCTCAGGCATAATGCTTGACTGTAAAGCTTAAACGGGTACCTAAAAAGGGATTGCCCGTTGTTTTGTTAGATGTGGTATGCTAGTTCAGATTGAATGATTTATATTGCGTGTCTAGATCTCTATTGTGTGAAGCTTAGACGCATACACAACTTTATGCTTTGGTGTTCGTTAAATTACGATACTGATATATTACTTCCCTGTTTTTGTATTTTGTGAATACATATAATTTGGAAGAAAAATTCAGTTCCCTAGATGGTTGTTTACTAGATTGCGATTAGAGTTACACATGACATTAACCATTGTGTGGGTTACTAAATAATACAATGCTGAATGCCTTGGATTGTTTATATTGTCTAATTGGAATCGAAGATTAAAAAAACATCACTCGTCCTTGAGTTGTGAAGAGTGTAACAATGCACTTCTGTAACAACAAAGTCTTGGCCCAAAGCCGGAACTCAGTTGGTGCATACTTTTAGATTTATATCATGTGAATATAGTTTTCAAATAAATGTTTTGTTCCCAGCTTATTTGTATCGAACAATATAGGATTATCAAAAGCCAATGAATTATCCCAAGTGTCTTGCACATTTGCCCTAAGAAAGACACATAATTTGTCCTTCCTGAGGAAGATTTATATCTTCCTTATGACTAATTAAATCTTCCTGTGCTCAGTATTTAGAGTTCAGATCATCATCATCATGTTCATAAAATCATCATCATCATCAACTGCATTTATCCTTTCAAACTTATTTGGCTGTCCGGTCAAAATAAAATAGCTAGCTTTTGAAGTTATCATTAAAAAATCGTCCAAACTTGAGTCTAAGGCGCGAAAGGACCTCTGAATATACACACATTTCCTGTTATGCCTCCTCCGTCAAGAGTTCGATCTCGCTATAATTTGTTTTTATACATTTTTTGATTATATTTTAGCTGATTTACTGATTACCTGCATTAGTTAAGCGCATTTTATGAAATATATTTTATATTATATATACAAATAATTCAAGCACTCTATCTTTTGTTGCCACAGTCTCTGTTGAATAATTTTGGTTTGTATTTAATCGGATTTATTTACCTGCATAGGTTACGCGCATTTTATATAATATAGTTTTTATAATAATAATATTATAATAATTTAATAATTTATATAAATAATTCTAGCACTCTATATTTTGTTGTCATAGTCTCTGTTTATTAATGACGTAATGAAATGAAGGTGCATATCTGAATGACTCCAATTAAGATTTGAATGACAAGAACTTTAAAACAATGTTTACATTTGCTCAGCGGCCAAGATGGTCACTTAACATTATAGAACGGAGCTAACTTCGAGTAATTTGTGGCATGCGTACACACTAGCGTTTCTTTGGAAATTTACTTTCAAAATCGAAATCAAATTTCAATATTTTAACACCAAGGCATTTACTAGATAAAACCCCGGGCCATCGATAATAAATGACATCCTCATTTCAGCTTATTTGTGTAAAGTAGCATAACTGTTTAAAATAAAGTAAGCCAAACATGTCAGATAATTATAAAGTGTTGGGTATTTTTAACTGAAATTGAAAGGATTGTTAATCTTCGTATATTAAAAGGCTCCGATGATTTTTGTGTGATTGGCTGCGCGTAAAAGATTTCGTTTTTATAGTTGTTAATTAATGGCTTGAAACAGCTCAAAAAGAAGTCTCAATGAAGACAGTGTACAGTTCAGAATGGAATAAGTGATTAAGATCATTTTTTACTTCGGAATTTGTTAAACATGCAGCAAAAGGTTTGGATATCCGAGGGTAAACATCAACAACAATAAACAACAACGCCATACTAATACAACGGAATTTCGGCTTTAGCGTACCATTGCCGAAGCGTACCACTTACCAGACTGACGCGTACCTCGCCACAGTGTTATAATATGATCTGTTCTGTATAATCAGTGCATGTAATGATGATAAATGTCGTGCGCGTGTTGAAACATTTATAATATGTAAAATGTTTTAAAACTATGTATACATGAATTCATATATTTATCAGTTTTGTATTAAATTCAGACGTCATTTATTAATTAATCAAAGATAATACAAATTCACAGTTTCAACTATATAAATCTAGTTGTATATAGATCTAGAATCTATGCTGTAATTGGATACAAATACTAATGCTGTTGCTGTTTTAAAGTACATTCGATAAATAAACGAAAAACTGAATACAATAAAATGATTTAAATACTACTTTAATACTATAATAATTTTACTAAATACAAAATTGCATAATTTAGCGCTGAACCTCTTTCATAGTTTCATTTCATGTAAAATACATCTACATTAGGAACATTTTTTGTTTCTCATGGAGAATTCTAAATTCATAGGAAAATTAAATAACGCGCGTGAAATCAAAATATTTGGATTGGCTGTTATTTCTGGAAGAGCCCTTATTGCCTAAATTATTAAAAAGGAGCAATTAAACCTTCCTTAGGAAGAATTCAAAATTCATAGGAAGATATAATAGCGCGCGTGAAATGCAACGCGTATTTTGTTTTATTTAGCAAAACCCTGATTGGCTATAACATTCGAGGAACAATTAAATCTTCCTAAGGAAGAATTCCGAAAAGTGGCACTTAATTATCTCGCTTAACATGGATCTAAATAACGTTTAAAAGCTCTTTTCTTATTGAGTTAAACAGTCATAAATCAGCCAATAAAGAAAATCGAGATATGTATCTTTCAGAATATTCAATGCCATGCCGCATCCAAGCTATTTAGAAAATAAAAATCTTACACCAAAAAGTTTGTTATATTTTATCTTATAAAAAGACAGTGTTCCTAGTTGAAATCAATGAAATATTATTATTTTTAATCATTTATAAATAAGTATTCAACAAGAAAGTGGTAAAATGTGTGTGCAAAACATAAGAATTTTAATTCAAACGTGTGTCTGCTACAATTTAACGAGTGGTTACGGAAATTACCGATTGTACATGTGTATCGACATGCCAAACGAAAGAATCACTTTCATATCTCAAGTTTACCAGCCTTAAAATTACCAATATATCCGTTGATATTCAAAATGATTCATGTGTCAACCAGTAATTATCAGTAACACCAAAATCTTTGGACGCAACCATGGTTTTTTGCGGAATCGCGATATATTTAATTTTTGGAAGCCAACGGTCGGTTATTTCCGAAACCACATGGGAAAGTTCAGCAAACAAGCTTTCGTTAAAAGTCGTATTGTTTCCTTAAATATTCTACCACGAAACTGTTGTATACCATTACACAAATGAATAGCAAGTAATTTTTCCTTGATTTTGGTGAGGAACACTGTCCATAAATGCTTATAAATACGCCTTAAGGCACAACTTGAGTGGATAAAATATTGAAAAATAAATCAAATTTCAATTTATCCTTCTATCTGATAGTTTCATCAATTCCCATAGCTCGGTCACTCAATTATTTTGGAAATTATTATCCATATCTGATAAAACTGTTGTTTTTTTTTTAACTTCTATTACATTCATGGGTTTGTTATTATAAAGAAACGTCAATTTTGTTTGAAAAACATTTAGGCAAAGATTATGCATTTAATATAAAATTCCAATAATCTAGAAAATTTTCCCTTTAATCAGTATGTTGGTTTAAATAACTATATCGCTACATTGAATAACTTAAAAGTTCTTTCAAGCATAAAATGTTTTCCGATAAAATGATGACACATATATAATAGATTCATAGGAAGATATGAACAAATCAGGGTTTCTAGGTTTCCCGCCTATAATGGTCATGTTTATTTGGAAGTACTTGATACCTAAATTTATAAGCCTGTGTATGTTGGTAGGACAAAAATATTTAATGAAATGTCTTAAAGATTGGAAAATGTTTTTATTTAGTAAAAAAAAGTCAACATAACTCTTAAGTGGCTGAGATAGAACTTGTTGATGCATTAAAAGCAAAAGAGCCTATATATGCGTGTTGCATTAAACAAAAAATGTAAACATCATTCTGTATGAATTTTCTTATCAAAGGTGGTATTTTTAGTTAATAGATATATACATTTTCAAGAATAAACAATATTATTAAAAAATGTTTTGGTGACTTTGTGCATTTAAGCCAGTATCATCATAATACCAGTTTCGGGTAAAAACTCAATACCATTTTTTTTTTAATTTAGTAACTCCTTGTTGCCAAATAAACATGCTTTTTGTGATTATGTTTCATTGATACAGTCATTTTTTATAACATTTTGAATATTTCACAAAAAAAACTTATTTGTTTAATAAGAAAATTATGTTCTCAATTGCTTAAATAAAAAATGTTACCAAAATCATGGAAAATGTATGTTGTTTGCGTCATTTGCGAAAACACGGTATTTCCTATATTTTTGGTCGGCCTTCTTGGCGGCCCTCTTGAATTTTGACCCCGTGGGCATAAATATTGTGTTGGGAACAACATTTTTCTTTTACCCAAGACAATAGAAAACATCATCAGCATATTTAAAAAAAGGTTTCAATCATGAACCGTGGACCTCCGTTCCTACTAGACTCATAGTGTGATGCAGCCATTCAAGCCATAATAATACTGGATCTACAAATGACGCAATATTTTATACAAAATGAAATCTTTGCTCAAATAAATAATAAATGAACGATGATGTCGATAACATTTTTGTAATTATGGCTTGTCTTTAATCAGGCTCTCTTTATTAAACGAACAAAAAACGTGTGAAAATTGTGACCGGGACTGAAAACAGTTCAAGCGATCCTATAATTCCATCCTCGCCAATTCGAGCCATCCGACAGAAATTTATATGAATATATAGCAATACAAAATCGATGCTTTGTGGAGGGTTCGAGCCAACCCGAAATTCGAGCAAACCGAGTTTGATCCATCGGGTTTCGACTGTATTATTAAAATTTGCTTTAATCGTCTTGTACTATTTTGAACAGGATTCAAATTTGATGTGTTCATTTAACGGTCTATAAAATGTTTAAATGAGGAAGACATATGTGATAGATTGAAGTTAAGGATACGTTTGAAACAAGTTAAAACAGCTGTACCCAAAATAGACTGAACAATGCCGAACTTTAACCACAAGGCCTAGTTTCGTCCACCATCGTCCGGAGATTAAGTGTCGCATGATCGTATTCTTATCGGATTACAATCGCCATTAACTGTTGAACATTGTTTCTAAATTCCGCATTGATCATCCACTGCAATATAAGATCTGAACATACTTCGTGTTGAATGCATTTCGATGCATACACAGTTGTTCCAAACATGCCTTTGGAATTGACGCTAAATATTTACGTATATATGAACATATAATAATATTATGTAATATTTATTAGCTAAAAACTAAAAAATAAAACTAAGAACATATTTTAGATAGTTAAGTGCGCAGAGACTACCAATAACAATTTGAAAACTACCGAACGAATACATTATAAGTATTTGCACTATATCTGAGATGAACGTATGCTTTAGGCCAACATATTTATATTATTTGTTTTACGAGAACATTTCCAATACAAAAGACGCGCGGAAGAAAACAAATAAAAAATGACAATCAGTTAACAGTTTATCAAAAATAATTGTATTGTTCAGATTCATGGCAGAAAACATTGACATTCACAATATGTGTTTTTTCAAACGCGTTCATTCTGAAGTTTAAAACGCTTATATTATTCGTATTTTACTTTTTCATACATTAACATGTTTTAAGTTTTAGGAAAGCATACATTTAAAAGAGAATGTATATTGAGAAAGCATTTTTTATGAGAAAAAATAATTTTATTATGAAAAGGTTTGCTTTAGATCAGGTGCTTTATTTAGGAAAAGGGAGCCCATACAAAGATTGAAATTTTGCTCAAACATAGTGTACATTTCCCACCTGTTAAAAATCGATAAGTTTTCAGTTGCTATCAGACAAACAAGGATTCCGTCCATCTCTTCAGAAACAAATGTTATGTTGATGGGTATCTTACCTTGTTTTACACAATTCGTCTCTAAGATACTAAAGGATTTGCTTAAAATTATATATGAATTGTCTTAGTGAATTTGTAATGTGCTTAACAGTTATATTATTTTTAATTTCAGCAACATCAAATTCGGTGTTACAGACATATAATAAAGAAAATGCATATGTATATGATTATAAACGGACCCAATATGATTTAAATTAAAGACATTATTACTTGGAAGTTTTGTTTAATAATCGGGGATACCTTCTGTATTATATTTTGTAAAGTTGACTCGCAGACGATCGTTTACGAAAAACACGTGCGTAATTAATTTATATACAAATTGTTGTTTAGACCTAAAAGAACTTTCTGAATATGTGTGACAAAATATTTTATGTATCCATAAATATCGAATGATGTTCTACAAAGTTTGTGTGTTATTTACAATGATTTGCTCTCATTTTTCTTTTTTTTTTCCGGTGATTTGCACAGTGTTAATGTAATCTTTCAATAATATATCAAGTGCGCGGGTAAAGTAAGACTACACTGAACAAACGATAAACCAAAATTATGGCCTTAACTTACCTTCAAATGCGGTCATCGAACTAAACATTAAAAGCATGTGTACGATAATTCTGATTGGAGTAACGAATCGGTTACATTGTTTACTTAAAATGAGTATTTAGAAAAGCGTGCGGTTGAGTGACTTAACAGCCCAAACACAATAAGGTGAAAAGCATACTTTTTTAATGTTTCTCTTCTTCAAGTAAACACTTTTTAATGTGAAATAATGAAACATACTAGTTACAAATTTTTACTCCAAACATTCAATTCATTTCAACAAACGTAAATGCTTAGCGTTTGATTTCATTCAACATTATTCATCACACTTTAAGTCTTACCTATGTATGTAATTTGACACATATCATTGATCACTAATATATGTCATTCAACAAATTGCAGTACTGAGCGATCGATAAAATCCAACAGAAATCAATACTGGTAAATATATTTTTATCGAACAATTTTATCCGCCGATCGGTAGCTTTATGTAATTAATAAGGGCATTGCGTTTGGCAATGGGATTTAAAACACTTTGACAATATGTATTTAATCCATGATAATCCATGACATTATAACAAGGTGGATAAAAATACAAGTTGGACATCTAAACGTAAACAAGTAAAATTGCTTTAAAAAAAACTTCAATTATTCAACTTATACACAACTTAATTCACGTGGCTGGGTTTTCGTTAACATACAGAGGAAATGAAGTTGTCATAATTGTTATAATTATGTTTCGTGCTTTATTGTATATTAAACACATATCAACAAATTATTGTTCACTTGCGTATATTTATGATAAAAAAGGATATAAATTACTGCTACCATAATTTATGCACGCACGCGATTCGTAATTGACAACTCTTTACCTGTTGCAACATTTATAATTTCTCTTCCCGGTTGGCCGTTAACTACATAAACAGCTCGCTTTATATTTAAAATCAACGACGCAATATACACCATTGAAAAGCAGTATGTGCAGGTAGTTGGTGTATTATTCAAGTCGGAAACAAAATGGATAAAGGCCTTGGTAAGTCATATTATAAATGTCATTTTTTTATTGATTAATTTTTATCTTCGGACATTAAATAATTCGGCAATACAATTACAATAAAAGTGTGAAATCTTGAAATGGTGATTGGTTCATGTTGCTGCTTTTAATATTTTCAGCTAACGCCTGCAAATGGGTATCTAATGGTTTATACAATTCCTAACTGTCGGATTGACTAGGGTCAGTGTGCAATGAAATATTCAATAAATGTAACCATGGATTGCACTAACCATTGCTAATAAGACACGTAATGCTCCTGGGACCTGATCAGGGTAATTTTGCTTTCAGTATTTGGAAATTTTACAGTATTGTAACATACAAATAATTATTTCAATGCCGATCGCATTTATCAATGCGATATGTACAGCTCTAAATATTGATAATTATTTAAGATAAAAGTTATCTCCGAGCACATAAATACATATTAAGAAATATAAAGAACTTTAAGAACAATGTGTACAAAACATATTACGGAATAGGACATGCATGATATTATTTAATAATGTTATTTTAATGTATGATATATGCAAGACGGAAATTGAATGTTTGCTTGTTGTTGGTTGTCCTGCATAGTAATGCTGGTATAATGCAAAAAGCTAAAATCTGCATATTTATCAGATGATGAAACGATACGATTTTCATGTTATGTCCTTAAAACGCGCCTCTCGATCGCCTCATGCTCGATGAAGCGTATATTGAGTTGATATATAAACAGTTCTCATAACAAACCGACGGATCTGAATAATTATCCGTTAACTAGGTTGTGAACAGTAATATGCGCAATGAATTAAATTAATAATTCTTATCGTATTCCTGTATTAACGCCAATACGCCCTTTGTTAAGAGCGCTGGCCTACAGCAGTCGTGTGTTTCATTCCATTAAGTGTTTTGTAAAACTAATTGTACACGAATAATTATAATTATAATAAAGACTTTTTTAGTTAACAATTATTTTCTTTCAAGTTAAGATAAAGAAAGTCTTAAGCACTTTTGAAGTTTCGATTTCCAGTTAAAACAATCATCCTCGGGAATACTTTCCTAACATAATTAATTTGTTCAACAAATGTATTTATGGTGCTACACACATTCCGATGACATAGTATTTATATACGATAACTTTAAAACGGTTAACATTTCTCTGTAAACTGTTTTTTGTGGTGTTCAGCCAGGTTTATGTATGAAACATGGTAACGCCCAGGTGAAGGTCTCGCCGGCATAGTCGAGTAGTAGTGAGGTATCAGAATCACTGTACTATATAAGCGCTGCTCTCTGTAGTGTCGGTAGTGTATATGGTTGTCGTGGATATAGGCTTGCATAAATCGACCCCTCTCTTATTCAACAGATTTCGATAAATTACGAATGCCAATATTTGTTTTTTGGATATGATCGTTTTCAAAGGTCAATTTCCTCAGGTCCACAAATTTGTACGAATCTTTCAAGAAAATCACGATTGTGTTCAACCATTCCATACGATTTGGTACATGCATATATATTTTCATACGCATCATGTTACAAACATTACCAACATTTTGTATTCTTTTAAATAGTTCATCAGGTTACATCAGAGACAAAGTACGAAAACTTGTTTTCTACACTATGAATAAAATCAGAGAGCAGGTATTTGCTGATGTGTCCCTCTTTCATTCGTTCATTTACAGCTTGTCTGTCCTTAACAATAGATATAAAAAATGTCTTGATGCACATTTTACTCTGAATGAGAGCATATTGAATGAATGACAAGTTGTCTGCATGCCGTAGGTAAAGATATCTGTTTTTATTTTAAACGTCTACTTTATTTATCAGCATATGACAATTGATTGAAATTAAATATCATACCCTATTTGTTTTTTCAATGATTTATTCATCTATTTCTTCTGTGTTTTCGTAAGGAACAGTCATTTAACTGATTAAATTAAGTGACATTTTACATTTATTTGATGAGCATTTATAATTGATAGTAGCAGCACTTGTTTTTAAGATAATATTAGTATCATCTGCTAGAAAAGTTTAAGGTTGCTTCTAACTCAGAATATAAGAGTATGGGATCTTAACAGCCAGTCGACCAGTTCTAATCATTGTGTTATAAGCAGAACAATATCAATATTTTAAAATGTCTATGATAACACATTTTACACTTAATATGACATTTTTGAAAGGGCCCTCAGTTATTCTGAGACATACGAGTTTATTTACCTTAAGATAGACAACCAATTTTCATATTCGGCTTTTGGAACTTGATAAAAAAAGTAAGCACAGTTCTACCTCAGTCAGAACTTGACTGTAAGGCTTAAACGCGTACCCGAAAACGTATTGATTCGAAAAATTGCCCGCGGATCCGGACAAAGCTTTGTGTACGATACCGGGTCGGGTCGCTAATTCGCTACATGGAAGATGAAGTTTGTTTGTTGGTATATTAAATATTTTTCGTTATTTTGCAGGCATAATCTTTGTAAGCATTGCTTTCAATAAGTTGACAGAAAGTAATGCAAGAAAGTCTATGTAAGGTATTTTAAAAATGGTAAAAACAGTTTAAACAAATACATAGCGAATTACTTGTCTTTTAAATATGTATCGACCTCAAACTAAAAAAGGGCATTTATAGATATCATAAAGTATTATTATCCCTGCCTTCACGTTAAAGTAAGAGAAGCTATATTTTAGGTTGCAAATATGTAATTGTTTATGTGTTTTAATCGTTCAAGCCTATTGTTTATATCCATTTCTTTAGACGTAATTTTATTTGAAAAGTATTAAAGTATTTACCAATCAAGTGTTTATATTGGAAGTATGAAGTATTTTTTCAAAGCTGTCATTATTGCATTACGTCAAGGTTTGAAAAGCTCGTACAAAATTAAAAAAAAATTTTGTTGTAGACTTCTTTTTATTCAAGCCCCAAACGAAACATTCGTAAATATCAATTTGTTGAGACACATCAAATTATTAAGTCATGGTTAGTTGTGTCTTCATAAAATAAAAAAAATAAATAAAAAAATGAATATGTTTTGATTTCGGGAAAAATATCGTGTTTAATTGATTCCATCACGCTATCTGACCAAGAATGACAATAGGTGCCATGCATAAACGTATCCGCAATTCCACATTGTTCTGTATTGTTGAAAACAAACACGGGAAGTATACCATTATTGCTGAATGTATTATTCGATTTGATGCCCGTTGTTAATGTATTTAAAGATCGTGATATAATGTGAAGATGAATAATAGATTAAAGGAATAATTGTGCTAAGTAACTATAAAATTTACAGCGAATTTGCCAAAAAGTTATTTCAATTTAACTAACTTTGAACCAATGTTTAAATCTGTCTTTTAATACTAAATTTGTAAAGAGTATTATTGTTATTTCAAATGTACTTTTGTGACAATCTATTTTAAAATGTTTATTGCTAGTTGCGTTTTCTATTCCTTGTTACAAACCGCTTCGAGTTAAAGGCTGATTTTTTTACTGATTTTTTTTCAAAACCTTCCACATAATACTAACTCCACTTAAAACGATTAATGTTGCCCAATATAATAAGCGATTGCCATTTAGCATAAAGCGGTTTGCTGATGAACAGGAAGATGTGTGGTTAACGGAAATGTGACAAATATTTAAAAAAAAATTTGCTCGCTGCATAGTATGATTTTCCTTCCGCGATTGTTACTCACAATGTTTATGGGTTCTACTAATCTACTAATCTGTCATGTAGACATGTTAAGCAGATGCAAAAGTTTACACTCATCCTTCTTTTACAGTATTTTTTTTAAGTTTCGACTATCTTGTCATTATAGTTTCAGTTTCAGTTTATTTGCAGAATCATCAAATACATTCCTTTGGCCACATACTAAACAAATATACATAAAGATGACAAAACAAATGAAAAACTGAATAAAAAGCATTTCACATAAATAGATAATTAAATTAATACGTGAGTAAATAATTGATTTGCAACGTTAGTCTTAACAAGAAGCAACAAAGTAGCTAACTAGCAAGGTAATCATTATTTTTAACATAACATTCTAAATAAATATGGAAATATTTCTTTATTGTCTAGTGTAAGTACTGGACTTGAGAGGTGAACTTGTTGACAGTATAAAACGAATGGTCAACATTATACTTTATTATTAAATCTTTATAAAGCGTATATATACATAAGATATGATATTGTAATTCAACCATGAATCACACAGTTTGCATTTCCTGTTTTCTATATCAATGTTATTGTTTCTACCAGTTTCAATTTCTAATGAATGAGCTCTTAGTCTAAATCTAGTTCGAGCTTTTCTATGGCCATCATTATCAACACATTCCATTTATGTTTCAAATGTAAAATCCTTTTTAAATTTCAAATTTAAATATAATTTACTTTGCGAATTTATCATATCATATCATGACTTGAGGTATTGACCTCGAAGTCGTTCTTTGAGTTTTGGATGATGGTATTTTATGTTAACATTCTTATGAAATAAATAACTTAAGCCTAAATTGTCAATAAAATCTTTGCTAGCTTTTGCCCAGCATAGTTTTACATAAGTGATATTCTTATCGTACATAGATCGTATCAGTGAGTTTGGTGAATTAATAATTTTGCACCAGAATTTTAAAAGTCCTCACTTTACATATAAAAGATAATATAGAAATGAACCTTGAAATGTCTACATCTGAAACAGTAATTTTCTTTTCAACTAGACGTTTACGAGTTGTCTAAATTTTATTGTATCATTTGTGTAATATTATATTCAGCTAAAATGCACATATGCACACCTTTAAGAGTTAAACATACAATTTAAAAGTACCAAACCTTACTGAATTGTTTTATTTACAAATATAAAATCATCCACGCAATTAATGGAAGACTACTAGAAAACGTGTAAGAAAACTCATAAAGTATGTAAAAATGTACAGTGAATCCGGACTAAGTAATCAACATGTTGAAAACAGTAATCAAACGTCGCCTGGGTATTAGAATCAAAGCGCTGTAGGCACCGAAGGCCTGGGGCTAGATTTAGTGTGACGTAAAATTCATTTAGGATGTTTTGTCCGAATTTCTCCCTTTGTTCGCATTTATATGGATAGACCCTAGCGGTTGAGTGCAGAAGCTCAGAGACTGTAAGAAAACACAATATTTGTGTATATACTACAGTGTACAGAGACGGTGGACACGATACTGGTTGTGAGAACGATAACCTTTTGTTCAACTCTCCAGATCTGGTAGAGGTTCGTCTACATAGGCGGTGAAGATATACAACAACAACAACAACAGCATGGCAGCAAAAAACGGTTATTGTTTGCGTCAAAAAAATCACTTTCAATAGCCAAACAAAGCTTTCTATAATATAATTAACAGATCAGGAAAACACGCATACTCCCTTTGTACCGTGTATACAAAAGAAAATTCACTTAAGCACAAGTCTCACTATTGCCGGTAGAGCCCCGGTCGATCCCTGTTTGCTAACGCCGGTCGACCGGCGAGGATCGGGATGATTCTTAGAAAAAAATTAACGCAGTCACAAAATTTCCCGGTTCCGCCCCGGTTGAAGCCCGGCAGTGTCCAGGTCTACCCGGACTGGCTGCGGTTTATCCCGGTGAAGCCCCGGCAGAGTCCCGGTTGTCGCCGGTAGTGCCTAGGTTGAGCACCGGTGAAAGCCGACAGCGTCCCAACATAGCCCCGGTTGTCGCCGGTAGTGCCCCGGTTGAGCCGGCAGCGTCCCGACAGAGCCCCGGTATACCGTAACACCGCCGGCACTCACCGGGGCTACACCGGCATCATACCCCGGCAGAGCTACGACAACGCTCCGGTTTCACCCCGATCGTCGACGGTAATGCCCCGGCGGATCCCCGGTAGCTATACCGGGACTCTAACTGCATTCACCGGGGCTCCACCGGGGCGTTGCCGAAGCTCTGCTAGGGTCTGTATGGGCCCCGGTGGAGCTACGGTGCCGTCCCGGTTGTTCCTGGTGCCTTCCCGGTAATTCCCGGAGCCGCGCCGGTCGTTGCCGCTCCTTACCGGTGACTCCCGGTTCATCCCGGAGGTATTGAACATATAAATACTTTCCCGGTGGAGCCCCGGTTTTCCCTGGTTCATCCCGGTCGTCCCCGGTGGAGCCCCGGGGACGCACCGGGGCTCCGTCGGCATCATAGTGAGACTGGGCCTTTACCTTGATAAAGAACGATGTACAGATTGTGTACGTTGTCTCACGTAGAACTTTTCGCGCTCGATTTGCGCGCTCGATCTGCGCAGTAAAATATCATGAATATTTGTTGTTATTTTTTTCTTTTTCTTTTTTCTTGAATGTCTCGTTAACGTCAAATAAAATAACAATATCTTAAAATATGTGTATACATACCAAATATAATGTCTTCAAAAAAATTATCAGAAAAAAACTGTCTTACTGTCTCCGTAAACACTCGTATCTGTTTTGCCAAGACCGTCAAGTGAGGCACTTATTCTCGCACGAATATGCAAACGATTTTACATCCATCGAGATGTTTGCTTTTGGTATTTGTCTTGTTGAGGGATCGCGCATTTGTTGCTCATGAACAGTTCGTCGATTACGCAGTTTATCTGCAGTTTGTCCTATGTAATATTTATTGCAACCACTATTTACTGAGACATAAATAACATTTTTTACATTGCATGACCTTTCTGTTTTTATTTCAAATATTTTACCTTAAAATTAAAGTTGTCGCCTTCTATAATGAAACCACACAGCATCTTGGATCGATACCTTTTTTCACAGTGGGCTGGACTGTGTTATAATTAGATTTTGTGAGTAACTGCTTTAAATTGATTGTTTTTTACAATTTATTATTTTTGCATTTTGTAAAATTTTGTTCATACTTGGGTAAGCTTTTAAAATGTCAATATTATTTTTCTGTATATGTAGATTTGAACGGTATAAAATATGTATTTTCCGCAGGTTTTTCTGTTAGTAAAAGTTCACGCGGAACCAGAAGAGCCTGTTGGATACCTTGTTTAATGACAGATTTAGGGTATTCTCTTTGTAAAAGTGATGTAAAAATAGTTTCTTCTGGAACTTGCCTAGGTAAATGTTGAATAAAATATATGTTATTTTTTACATTACTGTCTTTATGCTGAGCAAAAGGTTATAGCAGAATAGCTAATAAATTACTTAGTATATTAGTTTCACAACTTTGACCCGCAACACTAGGTCTGAAAGTTAAGTATTCTGGGTCTAAAAGTTGAATATATTCTGAGTTAGATTTCTTAACTAGGTCCTGGATGATTTTTCTTTTGTGTATTTTTAGGAGTCCATACAATGAACTTGTTTTCCATTCAAAATTTAAGATATAATTTATTTCATCATTAGTTAATGTAATATTGATGTGATTTAATGTTAGTATTTTGGTGAATGTTTGTTGGCAACCAGAATTTGGAATTGCTTTAAGTTTAAAATAATCAATATCGTTAAAAATAACCTCAAATGTTCTTACATAAAAATCCGTGTTCATAATGAAAATTACACTACATTTGTCGGACTCTTTAATTATTATATCGTTAAACAATATCGTTATCGTTATATAATAAATGTTACATCGTATTATATCAAACGAAAATATCAATGAAAAGGTTGTACGAGAAAGATCAGTCATGAACGATTTTAAGATGCAGATAGAACAGAGGTATTTCAAGCACAGATAGATGGCATGTTTGCAGCCCTTAACATCTTTGACAATGTCATCGACACCATAACCAACAACATCAATGATGTCCTACTGGCATCGGCCGTAGAAATGCTTGGGATTGAGAGAAGGAAGAAACAAGCCATGGGTGACGACCTAAATCATGAACCTATGTGACAAAGACGAGATCTGAGGCGTTAGAAGTACACCAGCCAGGACTGGGGCACATTACCAAAAAGCAGACAGGACGGTTATAAAGACGATTAAAGAGGTCAATGAGGAACGGATTGAGGAACAATGTATCAACATCTACAAAGAGATGACCGCAATCAGCAGTAAGAAGGCATACAACACCATCAAAACCTCCACAACTACCCGCTTCTACATTGAGACGGAGTTTGTGGAGGCAGTGCGTAGTCTTAAGGCAGGAAACTCTTAGGGGTATAACAACGTCTTTTCCGAGCTGATTAAATGCGGAGAAGAGGCAGCGACTGCAGCAATGACGGACATTTTCCAAAAGTTCTTGAAGGAGAAAAGTGGCCCGATGAGTAGATCCAGTCCCTGGTCATACCCCTGCCGTTAAGGCAATTTCAAGTTGTGCGAGAATTACCGCAACATCAGCATCGTTAGTCATCTCAGTTCAGTCATGCTACGCATCATCCTTAAACGTTAGAAAAGTAAGGCAAATTAACTGCTGGCCGAAGAGCAGGCTGGATTTAGAGCTGGACGGAGCGCAGTGAAACAGATTTTCAACTCCAGAATCATAATTGAGAAACACCTGCAACATCAACGTGAGCTCTTTCACAACTTCACGATGCTTGCGACCGCATTAGGCATGATGGCCTATGCCATGTTTTGAGAGGAATCAACATTGATGAAAAGCTTGTGCAAGTATTTCAAGGCCACAACGGAAACGCAAGCAGCGCAGTGATTCTAAACGGACAGTGGAGAGACTTTTTCAGGACATCAATGGGAGTCCGTCAGTGATGTCTGCCCTCTCCAGTTGCCATGAAAAGATAATGCAGGAGAGTCTCCATGACTACCACCCTCTATCTACATCAGTGGATGAACAGCCTCTAACTTTAGCTTCGCTGATTGACCTCGTGGGTGGCATCAGCACTGAACTTCTAGATCTCAACAACCGATTCTATGAAAGAGCCGGAGCATACGGGATGGGAAAATACGAAGATCATGATAAGCAGCACGACCAACACTAGTGCAGATATCGTCATGACCGGGTGACCTGGACGCTTCACTCGGACACAGAACGCAGGACACAGGCATTTAAACATCAATCTCTCCAAAGACTGCTCTGCATCTCTCACACCAAGAACACGGTCAATTCAGTTACGCACTTAGCAATACGGCTGTTAGAATCTTTTAATTTTACAAATTTTAAAGTTTTCTTCTTGTTAGAAAAGAACATTGACGGATCCCGCTACATTTGAAACCATTGACCAGTTGTACACATCACTAATAAACCAGTTCACGCAGGTAGTTTAAGCTTTTCCTAGTTGAAATATGGAAAAGTTATTTAAATATTTGTATCTTTACTTCATACCGTATGTGATTATATTATTTCAAAAAATCAGGGTTATAAACAATTTGGAAATATAATTCAATTGACAATCTTATAGCTTATTGAAATTAATTATATTAGCTTTGTATAATTGTTTAAATTACACATAAAGTTGAATGCTTTACCTATACAGTAAGGTGACAACTAGCTCTAAACTGGTTGCGTCCTCGTTACAGTGGCATGGGAATTTTAATTTACTGGAATTTATACTAGAACGGATAAGATCTGTTTTGTACATAACATGTATACGGCCAATGGTAAAAACAGGGTTATATTAAACCTTTACATAACTGGAATTGCGACATTCTGTTTGTCTTAACAAATATAAAATACTAGAAGATGTGCTTGATATTAAGATGTCCCATCGTCATTATTCTACTTTTTCTTGACGTAAATCTCTAAGAAAACTTATGTGTGAAATTATAAAAATTCCGTAAATTCAAATATTTTCCAATTCATTTTGGATCAAACCTGGCCTTCATTGCCTCTATCTACATCAACAGTTTTGTAGAAAATTCTGTTAAATTGTAGCCTGTATATATCCAAACCCTTGACGTATTGTTCTTGGTTCTAAGTAATAATACTATATTCTTCACCCTTCAGGCTAAAAATGGGTTTAATAATACGGGCTACTGAATTACATAAATTTCAATGACATGAAGGTGCAGATTTGACCCAACGGCTGATTGCGTCTAAAAGCTCGTCTGGAACCGAACATCGCTTATACTAGGTTTACAATATCGTCCGATTTATCACGATTTATTTCGAATGAATGTCATATATTTTCGCGGATGTTTTTTAACAACAGTTTAAATGACAAAGAAATGCGATAAATTATATTCCAATACGATGTGTGGCGCTTCTTTGGGATAATGTTCCACGATCTGTATAACAATTTGATTTCCAGTTCAGATACAATCAGAACTTGCAAATCGGATTGTTTTGATGTGGTTTACGACTATGCCTGCATCTTGCACGACAATAACCACTGCGATCCCGATAGCATACGACCTTACACGTGCAGATTCAATACTACTCGTTCATCACGAATTCATGCGCTCAATACCGATATTAATTGACAACATAAACAATCACGACCACGACTGGATCCAGATGGATATAAATACGGCCAAATTGTGTTTGAACATCACTATGGCATCTTCTTTAAACGGAGCACTCCTTAAAAATGTATAATGACAGATGCTTACGACGTATGATTCGTACTATAACAATATAGGTAAAATACATCTTATTAGAAAGACAGACTAGCTACCACAATACAAAAGGCAGTACAGTACAGTACAGTACAGTACAGTACAGTACGCAACAGAGAGGGACAGTGTTCTTGAAAATAGATAGGGAAACGGAGGAAACAACAGCGCTAAGTCAGATGTCTAGCCTCCAGAACATTCATTTTCGGCTGGAAGATCCAGTCACGATTTACACATCGTTTCTTCGATGAAATCGGTGTTCTCAAACAACTTGCTATCTTATATAATTGTATGCACAACTTGCATCTTACAGTTACGTTTTTAAAAACATGTGTTTACAACTCTCAACAAATCAAGAAATAATTGGTGCTTAATGATTAATTACCTACAAGGCTTTATTAATAAATGAGGTAATTTGTATTAGGAACATACAGTGGTACGCATCAGACCGTGGGTGGTCTGGTATCCTCGTTACTAATTGTACCAACTCGCGAATAAGGTTTCAATACTTCATAAGAATATCAGTTATTCTCGGCAGGTTTTGAACATTAGGATAATGCGGAACGTTTTATTTCGTGGTTGAGCTTGTTCGTCGTCTTCTTCTAGGTCGTCCATAATCACTAAGATGTCTTATATTCTGAACAAGGACCGTTGAATTGCTAACTTTGTCTGAGCAATCCAAAACCAATCTGTTTTAAAAACACAATAGATGCCACATATATTATGATTTGATACGATCTGATAAGGCCTAACGATTGGTCAACAATAACCGCAACGATTTGTTTAGTGATGATAACCATAAAAGTTTGACATTAGAATAAGCATGTCATGGATAAAACGTTAACTGTTGGACATCAAAAGCGCCTTAAATGGCGTAAGGACAATTATATGTAGGAACCGATTCTAGTCACCCTATTACATACCACATTACACTAATTGCCCAAATCAAAAGTAAAATGACATTGATGCATAAAAATCAATATTGTGAAAAAACTCGTACATATATTTGAAACCTAAATGTCTATGATTTATTGCAATGCTCGACATATAGAAGTACTCTAAATGAAAAACAAATACAAATGTCTTTTGATATCTTATATTGAAGTGTATTTCATACCTAACTGAATATTCACACACTTCGATGTAATTACGGGTCTGTAAATGTAGTGTAGTAGCATAAGCACCTGAACATCGTTTTTTGTTTACACCCGAACATGTTTGGATGTTGCACACGTTGGGCTGTAATTAGTTTTGTTTGTAAGTTCGTCACTAAATTATTTATATTTATTTGCAAACATATATTTTTATTTGCAGTTATATTATCATATGTGTTCTTCACAACGGGTGTGGTCACAGCTTCATACCGAGGATGTAAGTACGCTAAAATTAAAATTATTCAATTGTACTATCAAATGTTGCTCAAGACATATAGACACAACCAATTATTTTTTAATCCAACCCAGCGATTTAAACAAATTTTAAAGATGTAGTTTTAACATGTAAAGATGGTTGCCACTCGAATGTAGATAACTTCGCCGACAAAGACATCCGACTGATTGGTGGTTACAGCGCATTGGAAGGACGAGTTGAGATCAGAATACATGGCGTCTGGGGAACCGTGTGTTCTTACGGTTTCGATTTGAATGACGCAAATGTACTGTGTAGAATGCTGCACAAGGACCTACGGTAAATTACAAACTACACTGCAATACAAGATGTGAGCACAAATAATAATTCCATTGTTTATACGTATACACAATCTAGGATGTTTACATTAGAACACTTTGAAAGTGTGGATCAATTGCACACTCACATAATGCAATTAATATTTAAGAGTGGTGCATGTATAAAGCCATTTATTTATTTGTTCCACTGCATACCTATTGATGAACTGTCTTGTATTAGAAATTAAAAAAATTGTTTTTGCAAATGTTGAAATGAACTTTTTTATGTGAATATGGCATCCTGGCGTTTTTTAAGTCCTATTTATTTCGGAGTCACTTTGAGGATTCGTAAATAAAGAAGACATCTGCTCTGAAATTAACGCATCGCGATCCGATGAAAATGAATAAGTGTATATTTTTTAATGAAGATCTGCTTTTTGTAATGCTTTAACAGAAACACGCAGCATATACAGATAAACATATACTTATTGTACCACATATATGTTAAATGTAACACTTATAAGCCCTTCAAGTAGCTTACTTTGCATGCAATTGTATTTTGTTTCTTTGATACAAAGTTCTTTAGAATATTACATCGACGGACGATACGGGGTTGGACGTGGACCTATATTTTATCTGAATTGCTCGGGTTCAGAACAATCGATAAACAACTGTCCCCGTTACCAATACAGTTCGACGGCATGCACACACGCCAAAGATGTTGGCCTAATGTGCGTCGGTATGTTTATCTTATTAGAAATACTAATAGCATATATATAAAGGTGCCTTTCCAAGTTTTGGGAAATTGACAAAATTAAAAAAAGTTGTTTCAGATTCGCAAATTTTCGTTTGAGTTATTTTATTTGTGAGGAAACAGTAATACTGAACATTGACCATGCTCTAAAATAGTGATTATATGCATCTTTTGACGATTTAAAAACCTGAAAATTATCAAACGTTGCAATGCGAAACGATTGAATAATTTGGAGAGTTCTACAAGGATTGCTAATATGAATTATAAAATACATCAATTATGGTATGAGAACGGGTGGTTGAGTGGTCTAAATGGGAGTCTTTTTACTCCATGACTCTAGGGGTCAGTGGTTCGAGCCCTGTTGAGGGTTACTTTTTTTTTCTTTTTTTTATTTTATTCTTGAGTTTTTACTGGAGATTTTTAGATCCAATGCTAAAATTTATCAATATAAAGTATTTAATGACAAACTTCAATAAATTCCAAAATCTGTGAAAAGGCCCCTTTAAGATAGATAATTGTTGTTTTGCAAATGGAATAAATATGATTATAAACTTTACACTTTAAATTCAAAGTTAACATTTATTGACATATTGTGTTCTTACACACGTGTTATCTATCGAATATAAAATAGTCGTCATCAAGGAGTATGACCACTCTTATTTGATAACCATTATTTAATCAGGTTGTCAAAATGCAACACTAGAAACGTCCCATGGTCTACTTGAGCACGTTAACATAACCAACTTCGGTGATGTATACAGCGACTCGTGTATTCACGGACTGCCTTCACAAGAGTTCATGTTTACATGCACCCCATTAGGCGGATGGATTGAACTGATAAATCAGTGTACAAATACAGGTAATGCATCAGTAGTCTTTCTCCAACATTTAACGTCATTTTACGAGTGAGAAAACAAGTTATTTGGTATTTTAGTTTATCGTTGTAATATCGTTTTTGCTGTTCGATAGTCGTACGCAATATTCGCCTGACGGGTAGAAGTGACTACTACATGGAAGGGTTTGTGGAGGTCTCGGTAGGGGACACGTGGCTTCCACTTTGTGGTTATACGACAATCAATCGGAACGTATATTACATAGATAACATAGGCATAGATCCAAAGGCAAAGGTTGTTTGCTCTATGATTGGAAAAAGGTGAGTTATAAATTACGTATAAATTTTACATTAAATAAATCGATCCGATTTATCATTTATTTTCGGTCGCTTATGAAATAGTATTGTTCTATCATAGTTTGTTGTAGAATAAAAGACGGTCAGGATAACGCACATCACATTTCCGAGTCGAGCATATTCTGTCTAGTTTATAAAGATATTTGTATTTTTGACGATACTGCTTCAGCGAAGCAGCTCGTCTAAGTTATCATACCATAAAAAAATTATTCACAATGGCGACCTATGTAAACGACCGAGCCAGTCCGATTGAGATAGCTTAAATTTTCTCAATCAGCATACCTCGCTGATTATCATTGATAAAGGTAAAGGCAGCTTGGTTCCCGTCCTCTTTCAAATTTATCAGACGTTTGGGACAGGACCAGTCACGAAACTGCCAGGAGGCACTTCAAACGCTGTGACGCTGGGAAAATCCCAAATGTATTTATTTTTAGATTTGATCGAGAATGTAACCCGCCTCCCAATTTCGCTGAATGGGTCAAGTTCCCAACGGGTACTACTTCCCCGTACCCCCAAATTCTTATCATACCCAATTTTTTTTCGTACCCAATTTGTGTTCGTACCAATTTTTTTTTACCCAATTTTGTTTTCGTACCCAATTTTTTTTAACCAATTTTTTGTTCGTACCCAATTTTTTTTTAACCAAATTGTTTTCGCACCCAAACTTTTTTTCGACTCCCAATTTGTTTTCATAGCAAAATTTGTTTTGGCATAATTTGTTCTTTCCCAAAGTTTTCGTACCCCAAATTTGTTTTCGTACCAAAATTTTCGTACCCACATAAACGATTGTGGTGATGTAGATAAACTTAAATTGATGCTTTTATATATCCTCTTCAAAAGCATCGTCACACCAGTACTGTCAGTAATTTAATTTAGAAATGAGCCAATAACATATACAAAAAAATCCTCCTTTATTGATTGTGTGTTTTGCACTTTAAAGGTATAAAGCATCCAGTTACCTAGAGAAATTATTAGAGAAACCAGCTGTCACCATAACTAGTTGCATCGGTAATGAAACCAGAATAAGCTTCTGTAAGCATTTAAAAGGTCACGCCTGTAAATATCAGGCATGGATAGCATGTCAAGGTAACACTAAAAATACAAACTCGCAAACTATTTACAACGTACAAAATACTTTTTTGTAGACTAAACAAAGGATGAATAACGGCATGGATAATTGTAAACTATCGATAGCCCCCCCCCATAGGTGTACTTCCATCAATAACAGTATAGGAAGCGATGATTATTTAATGCATTAGCTAACGGTTAGTAGTCGTTAACTCGCTTTAAATATTGTGGTCAATTATTCCTAGTTTAATATTAGTAAACTGTAAATTGAAATGAATATATTGACAAAAATATAGTTATGGCCAAACACACTAATATACATGATATAAAAATTAAATTCCATAATTGTTGTACCTTTTCATATAATAGTAAATACAACATTGAAACAATCCAATTAGAAAATGGGTCAAGTCCATACGAAGGTCGCATTGCAATAAACGTGGATAATGCAACTGGTACAGTGTGTTTCGACGGATTTGACTATGAAGATGCCAAAGTCGTTTGCAAAATGTTAGGATTCAGGTGATGAAATGCGTGCATATTTGCTCTTGGAAAGTTATGACGGTTAAATAAGTCGGCAGTGTGTTCAAAATCTTTCCTTAAATTAAAATGACACTTAAGTATAAAGATCGCGATTGCACACTGAAATTGCACATATAGAATGTTGCGCTTAAAGTTTATCGGATACAGTAAAATGACTGTACTTATTGAAACTCAAGCAATTGAACAGTGTCTACTGTTAAACTCAGTTAAATAATATAATTTTACGCCAAACACAGCTAAAAATTGATAAATATTTACAAAACAGCAATCTTAAACTAATGTGATTTTTGTTCTAGTGCTTCATGGTATTACGTCGATGCCTACGCAGTAGCGGAAGAACGATATGCAATGATAAAGAACCTTGCATGTAATGGAAACGAAAATCATCTCAATTACTGTTCGTATAGTGTGCCGAGTTCTTTAGATAAATGTCAGTCTAAATCAACTCGGATTCTCTGTGTTGGTGGGTAAAACATCTTCTGAAATATTGTTAAAATGATTGTATTATAAGATATATCTTAATATTAAACGTATCTAATACCAATACGATTTATTTTTATTTTGATACTTTATTAATAAAATGATCAATTGTTAGTTAACTACATATCCCGAAAAAAAAGGAATCCCGTCAAAACGTTTGAATACCGATATATTAAAACAATGAGTCCTTTAGAGATAACAGAGATATATATACTTTTGTTTGTTATAAAAGAATGCGGTCGCCTAAATGTTCCACGTGGCAAAGTACAGTCATACGACTTCAAGACAAATACTGTGACAGTTTTGTGTTATACTGAAAATCCAAGTACTGTTCAGTATATCTGCAATAGAACAGGGTCTTGGACAAGCACTACATCATGTTTGTACAATTTAGTGTTATATTTATTTCATTAAAGTGGATATAGTCTTCAATAAAAATAATGTAAAATTCATTTTGGGAGGGCCGGTACAATATTTTAATACACGAATTTAAACGGTTTATTGTCACGATCTAGTTAAGTTCGAATCAATACTGCTAATCTTCCTGTTAACGTAGTAATCGTATACTTTTTATTACAGGTAGTCCAATTCAAATTCAGGACGTACGACTCGTTGGAATAAAAAGTACCATACTGGGAGGAACGGTGGAGATCAAGATAAACAACGTGTGGGGAACTATTTGTGAAACTGGTTTGGGACATGCTGAGAGACAAGTTTTATGTAGAATGATGAATTACAGGTATGGTCACATATCGCGTCGTTAAGATGTTTAAGAAAATGGGTATGTAATATAATAAGTGTGTACTAGGTTGACTATTTTATACAGTAGTTTCTTGTTAAGTCGTGGGTTCTTTTTCAGTCGTGGTTATAAAGATCGCGTGAAATTACGTGATAGAACGTTCCCACATTATTCAGAAAAAGTTTTGACCAGGTCACCATAGTTTTGCTGATCACAAACGCGAGAAAAACCAGGTCAATATTGTAATTCATCAGAGCTCTTATCAGATATTTCCTCTTTTCTAAATTGTTCATGTAGTGTTCCTCAGTGACCCAAAATCGTTTATGTATGAGTATTTTCCATACTACATCGTCTGTTGATATTTTTTCAAAAGAAATTTACCTTCTCTGTAATGTCAGTTTTGAGGCTATTTATAGGTATGCAAACCTTGAAATTGGACTAACCAATCAGCATACACGGCTCAACAAGAAAACATTTTCAAAATGGCGATTTGACACTATCAAGACAATTGATTATTTATTATTATAACAGACGATAAACATTTGGAAAAAAGCAACAAATATATAGTATTAAGATTATTAATTATGTTTATAATGATTCATAGTCATATATTTATAAAATATTAGTGATGTAACCTATTTATGAAAATTACCCACGACTCAACAAGCATATATATTTAATTTTTTTACAATTTCTTTCACAGGTATTCAGAATATCTCAATGCCGAGAGTTATGTCGGATTCGGTCCTGGTTCCGGCACGATACACATGGAATCGTTGCGCTGCAGTGGTTCAGAAAAGAGCATAACTGAGTGTGCATTTAGTAGAGAGACTACTTGCAGCCATGCCAAAGATGCCGGTGTATTATGCGGAGGTAAGTTTATGCTGAGCCCACTTTTAATGTTATACTCATAATAAACCTGTCATAAATTACAAAAACAACTGATAATGAAATTCATGGCAATACATAAATTAACTAGCAAATAACTTTTGTCTATAAAGTTTCGAGCATTACTTTAAGGAGGAGTCTTCGAGATTGCTGCCTCGGGTGAAGCCACAAGCAATCGTATAGTTTGAGCATCACCAAATGCAATATTCTTTTTAATAAGGCGATTTGTATGTCTCGTTCGATAATTCAATATTTATTGACTAAACGAATCATTGAGAAATCCATTCTAATTTGAGTCTTTTCGTTTGGACTCTTAATTTGCATGGCTACCCGCTCGATGGAATTCGAATCTTGAATAGCTTTTTATCCGCTTTGCAGCAAATGCCTTGACTCGTTTTAGACAAAAGTTACGAAACTTCAACGTTTGTAACAAATGGCTTGCAAACGTATACACCTCACTATTTGGTAACTTGTGTTACACCAACATGGTAACATCGTCGATTCTATGACATAAAACAGAGTGCGTACTTAATGTCAACGTTATATTCCCGGTATATTGAGAATTTAAAGACCATCAACCAAATACTAATTAACTAATGATTATGAAACAAAATTAACTGCTTTTCTTGTATATAAAATTTATAAAAGGGTACACATGCTCCTTCTGGTACAACAAAACTAAATAAGCATTAGTGTGTAGTGTTTACGAAAGGTTTTATTGTTAAAGCGGGTAATGTAGTGCAATGAAATAAATGTACAGAAATGTCGCTAATTACTGATATAATGAAAGTTGAACCCTTAACAAAAACATTGTGTAGCTTAGGTGTCGTTTATTGTTGTGCACCATGTTTATTTTAAAGCAGATATGCTGTACCCTATAGACATATACACGTTAACACAACTGAAATTCATCTTCTGTAAAACCCATTGGTGTATATGAACTAGTTTGCGAATATTATATATTATATAATTTGATTAATTACAAATGACACATTTAACATTCAGTATGTGTGATAATGTTGTTTACTTGTTTGTATTGAGTATTGGTTATTTGTAGAATATAATTTGCCATTTACATTTGCGTTAATGGACGGAAAGTTCTATGTTCTTTACATTCGTTTTAGTAACGAATGTAGAATTATAACTACTAGTATATAATAAATAATTAACGAAATTATCGCCATTCAATTATAATATGTGACTACTATCATGGTATTAATCCTTCATTCTGATGTAGTGTCAAAGATTACCGGTGGTATATTTATTTTACCGCCTCAAAGACCTTCATTATAAAAATTGGCATGTCAAACCAGAAATAATGTATCCGTTGCGCATTAACTACGATGAATATGTTTATTTCTATAACGTCTCACCAGGTGATTATGCAGTGTGATATTTTAAATAATTGTATAGCTTAAAAAAAATTCTCACAAGAATAACCGGATATGTTAACTATATAATACAACCTACTAAAGACGAAGGTATAATTTTACAGTGTGACATCTGTTTTCGTAATCAAACGGCCACCGGAAAAACTTTGCGAAACCGAAATTTCGCAAACTTAAGTACCCTTTTTCTTAAAGATTTGCTACTTTGAGACATAGTATGCGATAAAAGTCTTATCGTTGATTAATAATTGGTTATTTTCACTCAAAAACGCGTTTTCTTCACTATGAAATTTATAAGCAAAGTTGGGGTTCCCATGGGATTTTTGCATTTTCCCATGGGATTTTCGATTTTCCCATGGGATTTTTTTCCCCCATGGGATTTTTTTTCTCCCATAATTTGCAAATGGGAGAAAAATCCCATGGGATTTTGAACATTTTAAAAAACGTGTTTTATTTGCGTTTGCAAGTATTTTAAAGTTATTTAAGGACTGTATATTGGTTTTATGCCAATTATATATAAAAATATTTAGTAATAAAAAAATCCCATTTTAAAATGGGAGAAAAAAATCCCATGGGATTTTTTCTTATTTTGAGAGATTTATTCATGAAACTTTCAGAAACATCATATTTTATAAAATGATGAACAACTACGATATTTTAATGCGTTTAGTCGTGTTTAAAAAAAAAAATCCCATGGGATTTTTAAAACCCATGGGATTTTTTAAATCCCATGGGATTTTTAAATCCCATGGGATTTTTTCTCCCATGGGATTTTTTTCCAATGGGATTTTTCAGTTTCGTAAGCCGAATAAGTTTCTTAATGCGAAAAACAACAATAAAGGAAATAATAATTATAATTTTGAATAATAAATTGAATAATATAAATAACATGAATATTTTTAAAATGAGTTACAATTAAAGGTTTATGCTGGTAGAACTTATCATTTCTTGTTCGAGCAGATGGTTGAGTCCAATTGGTGAGTATGCCAGCTTAGAACCAGTATAAATGCATCGCAGACAGACAACGCTGTCATACTGTACACACCGCTGAGTAACAATCTTTATTGCATTTCATTTTGCAACAGAAAATGAACTCCGTAGTATAATTGATCTTATATATGCCCTCTGCTTTTGAAAGCGTGCAACACATTAACATAACAATAAGTCCATGCCAAAAACTATGTGCAAATTCCATTCAAAGCTATATACACATTATAAAGGTCAGATGACCCGCGTCATGCGAAAATGGGTCTTATGTCATATGCGGCCGAAGTTGGTCCATCCTAGCTTGTCCAACCGCGCAGTCTGGTCAGGTACTACGCTGACTGATATATAAAGTCAAGCCATGATTCGTGGTCTCATATCCAAACTCGGTAGCTCATGTGCGAAACTTTCACCGGAAACGACGGCACCGAGACGGGCGCTCGAACTTTGCGGATTCGCGTTATATGTTATATATAATAGCGCGATGTGTTTTTTCTTGCCTCAAATTAGTAAGCCCAATCAGCGTTTTATTGTGTTCTTTGCTTCTTCTATTAACAAGAACTTCAACTGATACGAACATGAATTTTATTTTAATATGTTTATTTAATGCTCGGAAAACTCATTGTATATTTAGACTACTACTTATAAAACAAAGTCGGGTTTTCAACATCTGTTTTCGGCATAAAAATTGTTATTCCAAACCAGATTTTACGCACTTTACTGTACAAAATACCGTTAGGGCCACCGTGGTTACTCATTAAAATCCAGAGGGCGAGAATGCGAGAACGCGAAAATACGATGACGACAGTGCGACAATACGATGGCGACAATGCGTTCGTACGATTGCGAAAACGCGCTAGTACGATGACGACAATGCGACAGTGCGACAATACAATGGCGGCAGTGCGATAGTACGGGGGCGACAATGCAATAGTCATATCGTACTGTCGCCGTGGTATCATCGCAATGTCGCCATCGTTCTATCGCATTGTCGCCATCGTATTGTCGCACTGTCGCCATCGCATTTTCGAATTGCCGCCATCATACTATCGCGTTATCGCATTGGCACCATCGTACTATCGCACTGTCGGCTATCGCCATCGTATTGTCGCACTGTCGTCATCGTATTTTCGCACTGTCGTCATCGTATTATCGCACTATCGAACTGTAGTATTGTCGCCATCGTACTATCTCACTGTCGCCATCGTATTGTCGCACTGTCGTCATCGCACTGTCTGATTGTCGTCATCGTATTATCGCGTTCTCGCATTGTCGCCATCGTACTATCGCATTGTAGCCATCGTATTGTCACCCTGTCATCATCGTATTGTCACATTGTCGCCATCGTACTATCGCGTTCTCGCGTTCTCGCCCTCTGGATTTTAATGTGTAACCACGATGGCACTAACGGTATTCCGTAATACTGCTAAAGCACAGTATGATTAGGTCACTTCCAATGCTCAAATCTCTATGTCTATTTTAGTAACAACACATGTCTATGGAAGGATATTTAGGTAAAAGTTACATCATTCGTGGTGAATATTTACATTATGACTGATGCTTATTCTAATTTGCTTTATGACAATTCCAACATGCTTGGTGTCTATTCGTTTATACTCTATGATTGCTGCAACATTACATCATTCATGAATAATATTTACATTATGCGTGATGTTTATTCTAACATGCTTCATGACAGTTCCAACATGCTTGTTCTCTATCGGTTATACTTGATGATTGTTTCAACATGCTTGGTGACTATCCAATGTTTGTGTGTTCATTATTCCTGAAACCAGTCATAATCGGTTTTGCCACTAAGCGTCATAAACAACGGCAGTTAGCAACAGGCAGTAAGCAGAATGCAAGTTACTAAATTATGACATCAGGTAGCGCGCGTTTATTTTCCGTATGTTGAATAAATTACTTTTCGGAAAAAAAAGCGAAAACATCCGAATCATTTTGACTAGTAAACTGAATAAGCTGAATTAGTTCCCTTCGTTATATAATCTCCATTAAACTAAATACGTTCATTATTGCCATGAAGACCAGTAAGTTTACACAATGAATTGACTGCCGTGAATGTTTTTGATATTTGTAAGATGCAATTGGCACTCAAGAAATTATACATGTATTTTATTCAGAACATAACGGGGCTGATGTGTTGGAATTGTGGCCCTTCCCTAGTCCAAATAATTACAGTAGACGTAATCTACCGATGTGCATTGCATATCGACCTCATATTTATAAAGTAGCCCAAACCCCCATTGCCACAGACCTGTGCGTGAAACTTTCAGATTTCTCTAGTCTGTTTACCATGCTATAATTACAATTTCTATAAACACATATTTATAATTTTATGACTATATAATGTCTGTGGTATACAGAGAAACCTGAAAGTTACAAGTACTCGTGTCTAGTACTGTACAACTATTGTACTCCTCGTTGAGAAAACAACTACTTCATCTACATGTATTAAAATATCATAAAACATAATTTTCAATCAAGTTGGAAAAAAATCAATAAATAAATGTCATATAAACAGGTTTGTCATGAACGTTGACGTCGCTCTTGGTTACCAGAAAAATTCCCACGCACGGATTTCAACCGTCATTGTTTACAATCAATTAAGTGCATAAGTACTTGAATTTGTATAGTGTTTTTTAAAAGTGTCCAGCTACAGGTGGTTAGCGTGTGGCTATAATACTAGTTAGTGAAAACATATTTTGGAATGATAAGTAATCATATTATAACGAAAAATCAACTTTTCTTAAAAAAAATAAGTTAAATATATATTCAGTTTTATATCCAGTAGGGATAAAGATATACATATTTCATAGTAAAAACACTCTTTTATTAATATTTCGCCCAAACGGGCTTTATCAAAGTTTACAAATACGAATTCACTACATAGTTATAACTGTTGTATACACCAATAAAGTAAATGTTTTACAACGTCAAATATGACAGGAAATGACGTCATGACGTCGTACTTTACCATGCGATATACAATTGCGCCAAAATACATAATATACATGACATTTCGTTGTATGGTTCTTATACTTGATCAGAAATTCATTCCTCATTGTAATTTTCCAAATTGAATTTGATAATAAAAAGTATTACAATAACATCATATTGTTATATCAATAATAATAACTATATTAATGATAACAATAATTACTATAATAATAATATAGATATTTACTGTACCAACCTAAAAATAATATTCACAAAATCAAAATTCCTATTTTGTAGTCAGCACTATTACTATAATATCTCAACACTAATTCTTATTGACTATATTTATCAACATTTAAACAAATTGAAATGATTAATAATTAATTATTTATAATAATTTTAATTCCAATCTTTTAAATGAAGTTAAATTCTTATGTATTGTGTTCATACATATGCACACATATATACGCATTCCTTCACACTTGTACATATTCACTCATATACTTGCACATATAATTACAGGTACACAAATAAACACCTACATGTGTACATACATACACATATACATATATATATACACACCCACACATATACTCATATATACACACATACATATCCACCCTCTCACATACTTACGCTCGCATGCACTATTGTTGGAGAATTATGCATTTTGAAAATAGTTATCGTTACTTAAACTGTCTACACGAATCTCGTATTGGCCTACACTATCGCCTATAATTCTGCCATACTAAATCGGAAGCTGCTTTTGTGTTAAGTCCATTTGGAACTTCTGTCTTTAACAATTGAATCCAGTTAAGTTCTTTTATCTTGCGGTAGTAATCCGAATTGTCTCTAATATTTTGTAAAACACATACTCCCATGTCTTCTACACTATGTTGTCCGGAGTTAAAATGCTCAGCAACATGTTTGCTTCTGTGGTGCCTTGTATCTGCCTCATGCTCCTTTAATCGTTCTTTTAGTGAGCGTGATGTCTCCCCCACATAAACTATTTTGCCACACTGTATACAGTTTATTCCATAGATGACGTTACATGCTTCACAGGTCTGCCTTTTGCTAATGGTCACTCCACTCACCCCTCCACGGTTGTGCAACCCCCTTGTTAGCATGTCACACACTACACACTTTTTGGTGCATCTTTCTACTGGATTGACCTCCCTTGTCATAGTACGATTGGTTTTTTCATGCACTAATATATCTGCTATGTTCTTGTCTCGTCTGTATGCAACAATAGGCATTTCATTAAAAACTTCCTTCATTCTATTCGACTCGTGCAGTAGAGGTAGGTGCTTTTTCACAATATCGTGTATGCGTGGTAGTTTTTTCGAGTACGTAAGTACAAGTGGAACTCTTTTCATGTTTTTCTTCTTGTCTTCACTTGGTTTCAAAAGAGTATCCCTATCCAGCTTGTCTGCTCGATCAAATTGCCTGTCAATGATCTTTCCGCTATAGCCACGTTTACGAAGATAGTGTTTTAATTTTTTCTTATGGACCTGATAATCTGTATCTTTAGAACAGATTCTTTTCAGTCTAATGGCTTGACTATATGGAATGGCTTCTTTTGTTTTTCTTGGATGGCTTGATTTGTAGTTTAAATACATGTGCTTGTCTGAGGGTTTTGTGTATAAAGATGTTATTACTTTCCTATCTTCACGATAGTATCCAGAAATTCTATTTCTTTCCCACCAACTCTCATTTCTACTTGAATACTTTCATCAATCTGGTTTGCAAACATAAGGAACTCATTAAGCTTTTCCAGTCCATGTGTCCAAAATCCAAATCCATCGTCGATGTATCTTTTGTAAAAGATTGGTATGAACTCATTCTTCATTTGTTCTTCATCCCATTTACGCATATAGGCACATGCAAAATTCCTCCCCAACTTTGAGCCTATGGCAACTCCTTTTCTTTGTTTATACTCAGTTCCATTGAATGTTATAATATTGTTGTCAAGAACGGTGGTTATCATTTCTTCTATTGCTTTTGAAGGGATGGTTTTGTCTGTTCTAGTTTCAAGTGCTTCTCTACATGCCTCTACGCCTTTTTGTTTAGGAATGGATGGATAAAGTTTGATAACATCAAAGCAGAAAAGCATTGTATTTTCTGGAATTTCATTGGGGATTTCTTGCAGTTTTGTCAGAAAATCTGTTGTATCTTTAATATAACTTGGTGTTGTTTCTACAAACTCATTCAACTATTTCTCTGCAACTTCTGCCATGTTTTCTGTGGCCGTCCTAATGCCATTCACTATTGTCCGGTATGGATTGTTATTTTTATGGATTTTTGGATTTCCTTTTAACTTTGCTTTTTGGGGGTGTTTTGGTATTAAGTAATCTTTCAGTTCCTGGTCAATAAGGCCGTCTCTATATAATTTATTTGCTACCTTTTTAACCGCCCTGCTTGCTTCATGTTTACACTTTCCGTTGTTTTTTTCATAAGAATCACATTCATTCATTTCCTTCTCCAGATTTTTGATATAGTCCTCGGTATTAACGACCACAACTCCTGATCCTTTGTCTGCGGGTCGAATGATTATACTTGAATCATTCAGCAAGCTTTGTAAGGCCTTTGATTCTTTGTCACTTATATTCGACTGAACTCTGTCTTTAAGTCCATATAGTATCTCTCGTTTTACCGCGTCAATATATGTATCAAGACTTTTTTCTCTCCCAGGTGTTGGTGTAAATCTACTTTTTTTCTTCATCCATGGTTTGATATTATCTTTCTCCTGATCATTTTGTTTATCATGGAAATACTCTTTAAGACGCATGCGTCTTTCCCACTCACAGAGATCGCTTTGCAGTTTTGTGATGTCATATTTGTTAGTTGTAGGTATGAATTTTAAACCTTTTGATAGAATTTCTTTTTCATTAAATGTTAAATCCCTGGAAGATAAGTTTATGATTGTTGAAAACTGATCCTTTGTTACCAAGTCTCTGTCTGTATCTTTGTGTGGATTGTCTTTGTTTATAACCTTCTTTTTGTCCTTAAAACATGCATGTTCCACTTCAGATGGTTTCGGAATTCGTACCATTTCATCATGCGATACTGTTTTGACATGGGGCTTTTCGGGAAGTTGTTCCATATCGAACCAGTCAAACTGAGACGTATCTTCAATTCGGTCATGTGATACTTTTTGCTTACTTTTCACTCTTAATGAATCAAAATGTCCATGTTCTTGATGATCAGGAGAAAGATAATATCAAACCATGGATGAAGAAAAAAAGTAGATTTACACCAACACCTGGGAGAGAAAAAAGTCTTGATACATATATTGACGCGGTAAAACGAGAGATACTATATGGACTTAAAGACAGAGTTCAGTCAAATATAAGTGACAAAGAATCAAAGGCCTTACAAAGCTTGCTGAATGATTCAAGTATAATCATTCGACCCGCAGACAAAGGATCAGGAGTTGTGGTCGTTAATACCGAGGACTATATCAAAAATCTGGAGAAGGAAATGAATGAATGTGATTCTTATGAAAACAACAACGGAAAGTGTAAACATGAAGCAAGCAGGGCGGTTAAAAAGGTAGCAAATAAATTATATAGAGACGGCCTTATTGACCAGGAACTGAAAGATTACTTAATACCAAAACACCCCCAAAAAGCAAAGTTAAAAGGAAATCCAAAAATCCATAAAAATAACAATCCATACCGGACAATAGTGAATGGCATTAGGACGGCCACAGAAAACATGGCAGAAGTTGCAGAGAAAGAGTTGAATGAGTTTGTAGAAACAACACCAAGTTATATTAAAGATACAACAGATTTTCTGACAAAACTGCAAGAAATCCCCAATGAAATTCCAGAAAATACAATGCTTTTCTGCTTTGATGTTATCAAACTTTATCCATCCATTCCTAAACAAAAAGGCTTAGAGGCATGTAGAGAAGCACTTGAAACTAGAACAGACAAAACCATCCCTTCAAAAGCAATAGAAGAAATGATAACCACCGTTCTTGACAACAATATTATAACATTCAATGGAACTGAGTATAAACAAAGAAAAGGAGTTGCCATAGGCTCAAAGTTGGGGAGGAATTTTGCATGTGCCTATATGCGTAAATGGGATGAAGAACTAATGAAGAATGAGTTCATACCAATCTTTTACAAAAGATACATCGACGATGGATTTGGATTTTGGACACATGGACTGGAAAAGCTTAATGAGTTCCTTATGTTTGCAAACCAGATTGATGAAAGTATTCAAGTAGAAATGAGAGTTGGTGGGAAAGAAATAGAATTTCTGGATACTATCGTGAAGATAGGAAAGTAATAACATCTTTATACACAAAACCCTCAGACAAGCACATGTATTTAAACTACAAATCAAGCCATCCAAGAAAAACAAAAGAAGCCATTCCATATAGTCAAGCCATTAGACTGAAAAGAATCTGTTCTAAAGATACAGATTATCAGGTCCATAAGAAAAAATTAAAACACTATCTTCGTAAACGTGGCTATAGCGGAAAGATCATTGACAGGCAATTTGATCGAGCAGACAAGCTGGATAGGGATACTCTTTTGAAACCAAGTGAAGACAAGAAGAAAAACATGAAAAGAGTTCCACTTGTACTTACGTACTCGAAAAAACTACCACGCATACACGATATTGTGAAAAAGCACCTACCTCTACTGCACGAGTCGAATAGAATGAAGGAAGTTTTTAATGAAATGCCTATTGTTGCATACAGACGAGACAAGAACATAGCAGATATATTAGTGCATGAAAAAACCAATCGTACTATGACAAGGGAGGTCAATCCAGTAGAAAGATGCACCAAAAAGTGTGTAGTGTGTGACATGCTAACAAGGGGGTTGCACAACCGTGGAGGGGTGAGTGGAGTGACCATTAGCAAAAGGCAGACCTGTGAAGCATGTAACGTCATCTATGGAATAAACTGTATACAGTGTGGCAAAATAGTTTATGTGGGGGAGACATCACGCTCACTAAAAGAACGATTAAAGGAGCATGAGGCAGATACAAGGCACCACAGAAGCAAACCTGTTGCTGAGCATTTTAACTCCGGACAACATAGTGTAGAAGACATGGGAGTATGTGTTTTACAAAATATTAGAGACAATTCGGATTACTACCGCAAGATAAAAGAACTTAACTGGATTCAATTGTTAAAGACAGAAGTTCCAAATGGACTTAACACAAAAGCAGCTTCCGATTTAGTATGGCAGAATTATAGGCGATAGTGTAGGCCAATACGAGATTCGTGTAGACAGTTTAAGTAACGATAACTATTTTCAAAATGCATAATTCTCCAACAATAGTGCGTGCGAGCGTAAGTATGTGAGAGGGTGGATATGTATGTGTGTATATATGAGTATATGTGTGGGTGTGTATATATATATGTATATGTGTATGTATGTACACATGTAGGTGTTTATTTGTGTACCTGTAATTATATGTGCAAGTATATGAGTGAATATGTACAAGTGTGAAGGAATGCGTATATATGTGTGCATATGTATGAACACAATACATTAGAATTTAACTTCATTTAAAAGATTGGAATTAAAATTATTATAAATAATTAATTATTAATCATTTCAATTTGTTTAAATGTTGATAAATATAGTCAATAAGAATTAGTGTTGAGATATTATAGTAATAGTGCTGACTACAAAATAGGAATTTTGATTTTGTGAATATTATTTTTAGGTTGGTACAGTAAATATCTATATTATTATTATAGTAATTATTGTTATCATTAATATAGTTATTATAATGGATATAACAATATGATGTTATTGTAATACTTTTTATTATCAAATTCAATTTGGAAAATTACAATGAGGAATGAATTTCTGATCAAGTATAAGAACCATACAACGAAATGTCATGTATATTATGTATTTTGGCGCAAATGTATATCGCATGGTAAAGTACGACGTCATGACGTCATTTCCTGTCATATTTGACGTTGTAAAACATTTACTTTATTGGTGTATACAACAGTTATAACTATGTAGTGAATTCGTATTTGTAAACTTTGATAAAGCCCGTTTGGGCGAAATATTAATAAAAGAGTGTTTTTACTATGAAATAAATATATATTCAACAAGGTATCCAACTCGAAATCATCCGAAAACGGGATGCATCGTTTTAAACAGCCATTACTTCATCAATTTTGCAGCGATTTTCACGATCTTGGTCTTATTCAACGCAGAAATAAATTTCCTTTCTGGAAATGTATATGTCTTGCAATATTTTTACAAATACTGGGTCAACTTTTAAAAAATAACACGATACACAACTCGCGTGACCCAGCTGTGATCGATCAGACAGTATTCATGACTGAAATCTTCACGGGGAAATGGGCATTTTCCCTGCAAAGTTCACGAACCTAGATACCATAATTCAATAAAACGTATGAAAAAAACATTCTTACCGTGCTTGCCGTAGAATTATGCATCAAAACTAACTGTCCAGCGCATTTTCAAACCTTTGTTTACATACATTTCAACCAACTGACATTTTAAACACAAGAGTGATTTCATTGCTCCAATGCGGAGTTGTGTCTTTACAACTGGAGATTTCATTCATAAATACGGTCTGATCGATAACAACTGGGTCAAGCGAATTATGTATAGCTTTATTTCTTAAAATTTGACCCAGCATGTGTAGAAATATAACAATATATATACATTTCCTAAAAGGAAATTCATTTCTGCGTTGAATAAGACCGGGTCATGAAAATCGCTGCAAAATTAATTTAGTAATGGCTGCTCAAAACGATGCACCCCGTTTTCGGATGATTTCGAGTTGGATACCTTGTTATATATAAAACGGTAGCGATTTTTTTTTTATAGAAAATTTGATTTTTCGTTTTAATATGATTATTTATCATTCAAAAAGATGTTTTCACTAATTATTATCATAGCCACACGCTAACCACCTGTGTGTCCAGCACGTGTGCCGGGAGAACAGGGCTTAATGTATTTTTTGTTAAGCTCTATAATATTTATATCCAATCTGTATGAAGAAATGTCGGTGAACATTATTCCGGTGTTAATTTTTGAAAATATTGAGGCATTCGTTAATTATGGATCTAAAACGGAACATTAATCCGCAAAAAAAAACAACGGGCATATTGCATATTAGATCGGACACATGAAATTATTTCGAAAGAAAGCAATAAGAGTTTCAATTCTACATGAGTAAGTCTCGCTGTGCACGATTACGCTCTTACTGCTCGTATATATTTGACTCTTGGCAAATACCTAGTATTTTATTTTGCTTAATCTAAATTGTGTCATGCATCTATATGTACTTAAAGCAGCATGACCAACAGCTCTTTCATATGTGAAAGAGATTGACACGAAATACCTACCCATCTATAATAAAGTTTATATGTGCACTTCAATATTATAGTTTTAAAGCATTTTATGTGGTGCAATATAAAAGTACTCTAGTAAATTTGAAATTATGTAATCGATTTCCTCTCAACATACATGCAAAGTTCCAGATAACTTTTTCAGCAAAATCTTGGTTTACACTCTATAATAATCCAGCCTTAAAGTCTATTATTAATTCTTTTTTTTCAGGTAAATATAATTTTTGGCACATCCGCATTTAGGTTTATAGTCTAAGAAGAGCTAATGACAATTGCCGGGTTACAGCAGACTTTTTGCGATAAAAGGACCAGATAATGGAAAACGTTCGGCTTTTCGACTGTTGTAAAGATGGTCTGTTATTCATAATAACGTTAAAGTGCTGTTGATTTCATAATTGTAATGAGGGCCTAGACGATTGGGAATTCATTGATAAAATGTTTACATTATATGCATTGATATTGAGTTTAACGCATGATCACACATTTTGAATTCTTTTTTTATTTTTCCAATGTGTAACCGTACGCACAGAATTTAAGTCTACTTTTTTACTAAATTTAATTCAATTTTTTACGACTTTAAGCGTCTTATCTGGAGCTCTGCATACATGCATTAGTAGCATATATTGAAATATATCCATAGACTTTCTTTGGTTATTGAAGGTAAATTACTGTACAAAAATTATGGTTAGTCATTAACCAAAAAAAAGTTAAGTCTACAAACACGCGGTTAATTTCGGTTCAGTAGCAAATATCTTACAAAGGTGCGCAACTTCTCCTGTAACATAAAATTTCCGTTATACGCCGTAAATTTCCGTAGTCCTCCGTAGCATTTCGGAATGACTGTCAATTGACATCATTGTATCATGCATGATAGTATGTTGCTTTGTGCTTGGGTGAAACTCACATCTTACCATCGCGTTAATTTATTAAACGCATTAATATTTGATTTCATTATGCACTGCGCCTATTGCACAAGTCTCTCTGCACAAACCAACATACACATATGCAGCATGCAATTAACGAACAAGAATGTTGCATCTGTACACATACATGATACCATTAAGCAGAATGTAAATAGACATTGGACATCAGGCAAGATGTAAGTGTCATCAAGCATGAAAAGGTGTCTACATACTAATTGAAAGTACCATCAAGAATCATGACACAGTCACAAAGAAGGATGTAATTTTTACCTAAATACCCTTCCATATTTGTCGGCACTGTGTGTTTGCTTAATTTCACTGAAGAACGTCTACTGGTAAATCTTACAAAAAAAGTGATAAATAAGACTGAGTAGCAATTTTTTCGGCGTTGCTGTTTAACGTCAAATTTGGCCTTTCAACGAACTTCTTAAAAGCCCATTGAATTTTAATGAAGAAGTTTCCCGCTTGTAGGTCCGAATGAATTAAATCAAATTTTGCAATTGGCAATTTGATAGAAATCCCCATAAAACATTGCACATAGCTTTCTGAAATAAACAGGCCACATTGAACGCATTCACGATATCCAACAGCTCTCTTTGCAAAGACCTATCTAGTGTTTCTTGGCCGTGTAAGATCTATAATTAGAACATCGTCACCTCAACATCTACTAATAGAAGAGCATATTTTGGGGAAACAAATTCAATAAGAGTATAAAACGTCCACGATCAATAATGTGTAGTTTGTTAAAGATATCACGGCAGTAAAAACATAGCACTTTAAAGAGACCACAATCTGGTACATTTGGTCAATTGTTGCGTCCGTGGCGGACAATACATTTTTAAAAAGAAAGCGTACAAAAAAGCAAACACAAAGTTCTTCGTAAGCTTGTTTTAATCTTAAAAACACATAATCGACAGTCATTCCAGTCAAATACGATACTAACAGTCAGCACTCTAGAGATCAAAATTGCGGATATAAATATTTAATTCAGAGATATCAAGTGTATCAAGTTCGAATTCCGGAAAAAATAGCCGGTAGTCTGGGGCATTAGGTCCCTTACAGGGATAAAAGGTAAATCCCCGCCCGAGCCGTAGCTAATTGAATTATTGTAGTCTTTCTAGTTGCAATTTCTGGTGAGTACAATGCGGAATATTACGGATATTTGCAACATGTCGAAGATTTTCGGAAAGTAGCGAAGAGGTTTTCGTCAGTTAATATTCATGTCCGTGCCGGCCGCTAACTTATCAGAATCAATAAAAAAAGAACCAGGAAAAATCGGTACCGATCGCAAATTTCCGGAATTCCGATAAAGCTTCAACATAATTTGTTCTCAAATGATCGCGTACTCGAACGAATCTGTCCCTACGCCTCCAACTCCCTTTAAATCTCATCGGACGTACATTGATCTCAAAATCTATCCTTGACGACTCAAATCATATTTCCTGAATAGTTTGGCCTATTGACGTCCCTGTAATTATAACAATGGTCTTTTGGATAAACACCGCTAAGTTGTTGCAATATAATAACCGTTTAAAATAGTTACCGGTTTTCATTTAATAAAATGATTAAGTCATATTCGAGATTTCAGCGATTGCCAATATTTTGCTTTTGTTTCTCATAAGCATATGGTGCTTGGTATCTGCTATTGACTCCTATGTAGATTGCAAATATTACATAACCCTTACAGCGGCCGAGCGCAGATATCTGCATTTGGCCGCTAAAAAGAAAAATCTTTGCGCATTAATTTAATTCAAATCTCATTATCATAATCAAAATAATCATCATCGTCGTCGTCGTCACTACTACCACCACCACCATCATCATCATCATCATCATCATCATCTTCTTCTTCTTCTTCTTCTTCCTCCTCCTCCTCCTCATCATCATTAACAACAACAGCAACACCAACTTAACATCATCATCAAACAACAATAAACATCGGTAGCATACAATGTGCTTCATCAACCATACATAATTATATGCGTTAAAACACCATAATAGAACAGCATGAATGAAGCTGTCTATTACTCTTTTATATTTCCTATACCAATATTTTTTTTCGTTAATTGAAGGACTAGTTGAAATCTTCTATAAAAGCCCTCCCACCCCCCACCCCCAAAATAAAAAAAAATAAAACATAATAATAATAACCCTAGCAAACAACAATAAACATAGGTTAGTTAGTATACACTGTGCTTTAGCAACCATGCATAATGAATGTTTATGACTTCGGACCGTTGTGATCAAATTTAAAAAAGCAAGATGGTATGTATGCGGCACACAACACATGGATAATTATAGTGTTATACCTTAAACGTAGTTCATCAAAATAAAGATAAGTTATTATCTATGTAATACTTAAATTAGGTTTATAACGTATGCATATTTGTCTAAAACTTGTGAAATGTGATTCGTAAGCCGACGACAACATTATCATTCGGACCCTTCTCCCCACCTAACAATCGAGATTAAACACCTGTGGAGATCCCGATCTTATCAAAGAATAAACCGGTTCAATGATGTCAAGTCAAATAAAACATACTATTACTATCCAAATAAATATCTATCAAAAAATGTAAATTGATATACCTACTTAACTAAAACTAAACTTAAACGATTAGCAAGAAAAATATATAAAGAAGAAGCAGGCAAAGTAGACAAATTAATTGTAACATATGTTTTCTCAGTCTCCCACTGTTGAACAATATAAATAGTATTTATTGCCACCCCAAAAGGGATCTTTATCACACGTTTGGCTCAACTAATATATAATTGTGACAGGACAAACTGTCAACAAATACCTTGTTAATGTTTTATACATAACTCCAATCAAAGGTCAACTTCCAAGGAAACTGCGGCATGTTAAAACTGTTGATTATGACAAAATGTTGTTTAGTACAAATCAGTACAATAGCGTCTGTTATGTGGCCTATACTAATCCAGTTAAATAAAACTTTAATCGCAGAAAAGTTTGGATTCTTTACACCTTTAAAGGGGCCTTTTCACAGATTTTGGCATTTTTTTTAACTTATTCATTAAATGCTTTATATTGATAAATGTAAACATTGGATCATAAAAGCTCCAGTAAAAAATCAAGAAAAAAAAAAAAAAAAGGAAATGTACATTGCCCGGAGCAGGGTTCGAACCAGTGACCCCTGCTGGAGTCCTGGCAGAGTCCTGTAGTATAAACGCTTAAGCCTACTGAGCTATTCCGCCGAGTACACATTCTCGACGTATTTTATACCTTATATAAGCAATCTTCGTAGTTTCACACAATTTAACGACAAAAACAGAACTCTCCAAATTATTCAATCGTTTCGCGTTGCAACGCTTTATAATTTTTAGGTTTTAAAATCGTCAAAAGATGCATATAATGGCTATATTAGAGCATGGTTAATGTTCAGTATTACTGTTTCCTCACAAATATCATAACTAAAACGAAAACTTACGAATCTGAAACAACTTTTTTCAATTTTGTCAATTTACCAAAGCGTGAAAAGATCCCTTTAAGAAAATATATATAACAGTTCTTTCCTGTTTTAACAAAATGATACATTTAAAAATAAATTATGAAGCATCGCTAGCAATATTAGAAAGAGAAGTAGAAGGAGAATTATTATCAATAGTAGCAGTAGCAGCAGCAGCAGCAGTAGCAGCAGCAGCAGTAGCAGTAGCAGAATCAGTAGCAGTAGCAGTAGCACTAGCAGTAGCAGTAGAAGTAGCAGTATCAGTAGCCGTATCAGTAGCAGTAACAGTAGCAGCAGCAACAGCAGCAGAAGCAGCAGCAGCAGCAGTAGCAGTAGCACTATCAGAAGCAACAGCAGCAGCGGCAGTGGCAGCGGCAGCGGCAGTGGCAGTGGCAGTAGCAGTGGCAGTAGCAGTGGCAGTAGCAGTGGCAGTAGCAGTGGCAGCAGCAGTGGCAGTAGCAGTAGCACTATCAGTAGCAGCAGCAGCAGCAGCACTGGCAGCGGCAGTGGCAGCGGCAGTGGCAGTGGCAGCGGCAGTGGCAGCGGCAGTGGCAGCGGCAGTGGCAGTGGCAGTGGCAGCGGCAGCGGCAGCGGCAGCAGTAGCAGTAGCAGGAGCAGTAAGAGTAGCCGAAGCAGTAGCAGTAGCGGCTTTTTGCTTTTTTGTTTTAGAAGTGTTTGTCGTATAAGAAGAACGCAAGGAAGACAAATTAATTGTAACATGTGTTATCTTAGTCTCCGTTGTAGTAGTATTTGTTGTATCTACACAGCCATTTTTCAGTCACCTGAGAGACATGTTTTTATAAGAGATTTAATTGTGGACCAATACATCGTGTATTAATATCAGTGTACCCACTGGGACACCACATGGGGCGAGGATTAACAGATAAACTAGGCCTTCAATTAATTATGCGCCTAGAGGCAAACAATACTATAACTTACTGATAATTTTAGGATTGGGATGTGTTTGTATCTTATTTGAAATTAGCTAGCTTAATTCAAAAACTAATTATAGCCTCAATATTATCACAAGAACATCATCACATATTCATTGTGCAATATATAATCATATCACCATCACAATATGCCAGAGCGTTAGTATTTATTGTGCATACATATCCTACAGCAACATTTACAAAACTTATTACAAACCAACCGCTCAAGCTTTAATTAAGATTGATTTCAATTTATATTATGACATACATTAAAGATCACTGTCAATTAATTAAAAAATAGCTTGATGCTTCGTACTCAGCGATTTAAATAAAAGAAACGTTGCGTACACAATAATTGGGGTTAATAAAAAAAGTCTGCAATTAAAATAATCAAATTTAAATAATACTAGATTTAGTTTCACATTGTCGCTCAAAAAATGTATCAGTTATATCAGTTACTAGGGAATCGATTTGTTTAATCTCCGCAATCCAATAATAATTATGGTGTTTGTATGACAAATTAATAGCTATTCGTCATTGAATGTATAATACTCATAAAAATATTGAAACAATAACCACAACAACAACAACATATGTGATTATGTATATATCTTCTTCAGATACTCTGTGTCATACTTTCAAAATTATCCTCATAAGATTCATAATAATAAAATAAACACTATTGCAATCTTAGTAAAAACCAACTTAGCCGTTATGCTAATGATTTTATGTTCAGTATGCGTGTACATTTCAATATTATATAACAACAAGTGTTCACAAATACCTATGTTTAATAAATATTAAAAAAATGAGAACCAATGAAGGTATTTCATTTTAATAGACTAGTTTTACCGTGTGTGTACATTCATATAAAATCTTTTGAAAATCACACTTGAGATAATGTCTTTAGGTTTTGCTATTTCTAATCGATTTAAACACCATAAAACCACCGTATTTTCTCTTACATTCTAAATTTTCTTACATTTCCTTTTTAAGCCAAAATATTTATGTTTTCATGATTCTAAATTTTCGGACATACGGATTTTCGTACAGTCAGTTAAACAGCGCTATTTTATCAGATTTTGACCCTGTTTTTGCTTATCTGATGACCCTTCGGTCATGCATTTTTACAACCGGATTAAAGTAATAAAACAGAATCATGCCTAAGGGCAATCGACCATTACATTTGCGTACTTGGGTAAATTACCTTGTAAACCTCTAATAAGCAATGGTTCCTTCCAACAGCGTTTGAAATGATATCGTATTAAGAAAGCCAAACGTTTATTGTTTTTACTTTTTATATATTATTTCAGTTGATTGCAAAGCTGTTAAGTTGCATTTTTAAAGTAAAGAACGAAGGGAACAACACAATCAAATTATGTACACTGATGTATTATTTCTACTTCAATTAAATAATTGACAAACAAACATAACACACTTGTCTCAAAATATTTTTCGTATTTAAATTTTCCAACACGAAAAACAATATCTTTAAGTGAACGGAAACTTATAATTATTACGGCATATAGTAAAAGCAGAGTTGTCTGAACCATAAGTAAAATAAAAAATAAAAAATGACACAGCTTATTTTTCGCTCAAGTGTTGATGATAATATGGATAAACAATTAAAAATACATAAAGTCAATTGTGTTGATTACTCGTTATTGAAATATTGCAATGCCAATTATAAGACATCTGATTAAAAACAAAATGTATGGTGGAATACCTAATCTGGAAATACAAACTAATGATACTATTAATGCAACAACAACAATCACATCTTTTCAAGCGCAATCAGAAAACTGCTACAGCTTTGTATTAACAAACATAAATATGTTTGTGCTTATAGATTTAGATAAACTTCAAATCTTTAAGCGTGCTATGAATTGAATATAATTTATATTTAAAAGTTTTGCTACTCTGTTGATAACTAGCAACAGCAAAAAGGAAGATACCATTTTTTATCATCTAATTTTATTTATATTTCATTGTTTATTTGTTTATGATCACAAGGATTGTTTGGATAACAGAGT
>NC_068363.1:79162781-79217781 GCF_020536995.1 Dreissena polymorpha | reverse complement strand
TTCTATGGAATATCAAAATCTCAATATATCTTTCTCCGAAATTTTTTTCTGGTAAAAATCATCTTAAATTTAGCTGTATATTCGTATGTAATTAATTAAACAAGAGTTATAAAAAGGCATTGCAAAAAATATCGCGTTTTACTTGAATAAGTTACCTCCCTTAAGCCTATCGGAATATCAAAAATACGTATATAAACAAAACGCGTTCCTTGCATAAGTGATAATAAAGCGCGTGCCCGTGCCACTCGTCCTCCAAATACTTACTAAATATAGTACAACGTATCTACAATCATTGCGACTAACTCATACCTCAGTAAATAAGTAACCAGGATAAATATACGTTTAGGTAATTAAGATATAAAACATACATATACAAATTTACATGTTCCCTGTCTGCCGAACCCGATCCATGGACTATAGCCACAAGAGGTTTCTATGTACCTATGTAGCCGGATTGCGCCCTCAGAGCGCCCAACACCGACACAGATCACGCTACTCTCCGGTCAAACACAATACTACATAGGACTGCTGCCTTTGTCACCATATTATCAGAATCATTAACGTGCAAAATGGAAACTTTCAACTGTCCTTTCACTTCATACATAAGCCATTGCCGATCTTCAATGATCGCTTATTTCCGAGAGATGCATTTTATTTTTTTCAAACTTCGAATTTTGATATATGTTTAACTTATTCATTTAGATTACATTATTTTCACTATAAATATTGACTTTGATCCAATTATCATCTGAAAAATACGATTTCGCGATTTCTTGAAAGATCGAGCGAGCCTTTTTACCTGTTTACTTATATATATCTAATTTAAGGTTACACAGATATAAAGTTGTCGTGGCCGAGTGGGTAAGGCGATGTAATTGAAATCTTTTGGGATTTTCCCGCGCAGGTTCGATTCCTGCCGACATCGCATACTTTTTGCGACGCGTTTTATTTCTTTTCTAACGTAATTTGATTTAATATAGCACATAAGCTATGTTTATTGTTAAATATGTTGAAAATTGTATGCACATCCTTCAATTTTAAAATTAAAACAACGTTATGGCTAAATTGATTAATTTACTGCTGAAAATACGAATGATGCATGTTGCATTTTAATTTTTATTTCAAAAAGTAAACGGTAAATCTGTCTATTTTTTGGTATTTTTGCTGTATATAGTGATTCCATAAAAAACTTAATTTAAAATATAACTTAAATGATACTATTTTGAATTTTATGACACTTTGTTTTTAACCGACCCAATTTTTACTTGGCTGAAATCACTTACATTTCATGGCGCTATTCCATAGATTAAAATTTGTAAAAAATAAATGTCTGTAAAAGAATACTTATTTCATCTTGTTTAAACTTTAAACACCTTTACTGCATCTGTACACACCAACTGCATGCCCATATTTGGAAATTTTGAATGAATTATGGAACTTTTATATACCCCAGGGGTGAAAATAAACTGGACAAAAGCCGAGCGTGAGGGTGGTTTTGAAAAAATCGGTTTATTTTTTTTTTAAGCATGGAAAGCTACCTACAAATTTGCATGTAGTTTAGTGAAATGATGCTGATTATGAAAATAATTAATTAAATTATATTTGGATATGTGCCCATTAGAGGTGCGCAAGCTTAAAAAGGTAGAATTACCGAAATTCCCGTTCTTACACGTTGTAGCATGGATCGGGTATTGAACACGATACACGTGTGTATTAGCACCCTACTGTAGTCCCGGCGGGGTTATCAACTGCACCAATACACCGGTAAGCAACCAGGGGAATATCATATGAAAAAAGAACTATCATGCATGTTTGATTTGTTAAAGTGTGTCACAAAATTTCCCTAACTGCCGATGTCGGCTATAATTTCGGTATAAACATGCAAAGAAATTAACATATATATAATGTTAATGCCGATATGTTATTGGACATTTTGTATGTCAAATGTTCATTATTTGTATTAAAATTAAGACGATTGTATTGAACACGATACACGTGTGTATTAGCACCCTACTGTAGTCCCGGCGGGGTTATCAACTGCACCAATACACCGGTAAGCAACCAGGGGAATATCATATGAAAAAAGAATGCCGATATGTTATTGGACATTTTGTATGTTAAATGTTCATTATTTGTATTAAAATTAAGACGATGCTTATTTGCCAGAAAGCGTTTATTTCAAATTCAAAACAAGCAATAATCATACATAATACCAAAATATAAAACTAACAAAATGACAACACTCTCGCTTAACGCAACGTTCAGAAGCACGCGCACTTAACAAAATTATTGCAACTAATGCAAGCTGTAATTAATATGTGACTACTTGCTATACAACCAGTATCATGCGAAAATTGATCTTATTTAATTGTGGTTCCCTCTTTGAATTTATGTTGCCTGTCGACTTTTAGAATAATGTGTCAGTAAGAAATGTATTGCTTGCTCTACAACCAGCATCATGCGAAAATGGATCTTATTTAATTGTAAATCCCTCTTTGAACTTAAGTTGTCAGTCGACTTTTAGAATAATGTGTCAGTAATAAATGTTTTTCTTCAGTTTCACATGTTTTTTTAAGAAAATTTAGTGAAAGATGCAAATGTGTCTTATTTATTTTTTTCTGTGTCTTCAATGTATCTTATTTATATGTGACTGCGTGCTTATTTTTTTTTCAAGAAATGAAAGATGCAAATGTGTCTTATTTTAATTTTATCCATGTCTTAAATGTGGCTTATTTATATAAGATAAAATGATATACTGCCAGTGTCATGCAAAAAAGGATCTAATTTCTTAATATCCACATTCACGCTTTGTTCTTTATTAGCACCGTCTTTAATTAGGCTATCTATTTAAAGTACAGATTACTGTGAACTTAATAATTGTGCAACGGTGATGTTGATCCATTATCGTTGTTAATTTAAAATGTAGACAACAAGTTAGCAATTAATGAAATCAGTTATTTTGGAAGTAAATCTATTTTTTTTTCTGTACAGTAGCCAGGTGGATGTGTATTGAGCGGATAAGATAGGGATCACCACAACAAGTTTCTAATACACAGTATAGACTTCCCCTATTATTATTAATTACCTGATTGGAATAAATAAAGTGTTAAAGATCATTTCATGTGAAAAGCAGGATTTCTGACATAATTTCAATCGTTTTGCTTTTATACACAATTTCATGGAACAATGAATATATTGGCGCGATGGAACACAATTTATAAATCAAGCTGACAGTATAGTATCATTTTTTAATTATGTGTAATTTAATTCGCATCTCTCCCTTAACTCGTTCAATGACACGTGAACTTATATCAATTATAAAACATCACGTGCATCATTAAATATTTTTTTTTAATTATGAAAACATATATGTTCTACATGGTTTTGTTTAGTTTTTTTTCTCAACCAGAGAGACATTATAAAACATTGTTATATATAAAGCGCTTTACTTTTCTACATTACATAAAGATATATCGATTTTTTTGTTAAGTGTACGTGCTTGACATATTTATGAAAAGGCAGTGTTTATTTTTGTAATAAAATCGAAAATTGACATTTAATTTGATGCAATCCACATTGTTTAGCGGCCAAGCGCAGTATTCCGCTCTCGGCGGCCGATGGTGTATTGCAATATATACAATGAAAAGCTGGGTTTCTGACATAATTTCAATCGTTTTGTTGACGCGGAAGTGCTTTTTGGTGGCCAAAAATACTATTGTTCCCTTTATTTAAACCTAAATCAGTATTTTTTTACACTTGCAGGTTTGTACAGCGGGGATTTCGGTACCGGCGCGGGTTTATGTGCTTGTTAAGAATTACCGAAATCCCCGCTAAGAGGCAACATATTATCCTGTTTATGCTTTGATTAAACATTGATAACTAAATTGCAAAAGTGTATAGCATATTGTAAATAAGGTAGTACGATATCATTTGTTTCATCAGATTTGTTTGGAAAATACTTTCTGAAGACTTATTATTACTATGTCATGTTATATTTACATATACTTTTGTGTAACCAATGTTTTAAATGTACATTTTACCTTTTTTTACATTCGTTTACACATTTTTCACATTAATAAACTATTTAATAATGGAAAAAATATTCTGATAAGAGTGTTTAAATGATTAACACTAATATGATTGTGTACAAATCAACATTAATGCAAAGCCAAAACCCAAACATAATGACATATAGACCCTTTAAGGCGTAATATGGGGGATTGGCGTAAACATGGGTGATTTCGGCTCTGGGCGTACGAATGTAGCAGTACCGAAATCCCCGCTAATTATTTTCCAAAAGAAGTAACCGAATGGGAGATAATACATGTCACTGGTTGCTAATGAAAAAAAACACTATAATAATTTTGTTGACACTTGAAGGTTTGTACAGCAGGATTTCGGTACCGGCGCGCGTTTAAGTTCTAGTGTAGAATTACCGAAATCCCCACTGAGAGGCAACTTAATGCTGTCAAGAGTGCTTAATAATTAAAATTAATATCATTTTTTTGCACCTTAACATTCATGTGAAGTCAAAAACCATTCATACCGATGACCTATTGACCCTTTAAGGCGTAAATATGGGGATTTCGGTACTAGGCGGGCGAATGTAGAATTACCGAAATCCCCTTTTCATCATCGCACATTAGTGTAACATAAATTTTAACACAATATATGTAGGGAAACTCATATGATTCGCGTAATGTGAAAATGATTATTATGCTATAATTCGACCACGAAACTTGAGGTGACTTAATACCGGACATTATGGAATGGAGCTACGCTTGCCGTATTTGACATAAGACCCATTTTCGCAAATTATCTTATCAATGCTTATATGAATTTGATTGCTATAATCTAATGCGTATTCGACACGGAATTATTGTCAAGGTTTTTCATTTTGTCAATATTTATCATAGCAGGGGACATTGCTGACATCAATATGGATACTGTTTTCATTTTCTGTCGAGAAATGATATGACTTATTATCAAGATTATTTTATAGTACGGTAGCGTTCTCTTCACAAGTGAGATTTATTTGTACTGGTAAATTGCTCTTATACTCACCATTCGGACTCGACGATCGGCTCGAATAAAAATGTTAGTCGCTTAAAAGTACAAATTCATCATATTGAGCACGATTATTATTATTATTATTATTATTATTATTATTATTATTATTATTATTATTATAATTATTATTATTATATAGCTTTTAGAAACTTATACCTTAAAAAAAATCCCATTGGAAAAAAAAATCCCATGGGAAAAAAAAATCCCATGGGAAAAAAGATTTTAAAACACGATATAACGCGTTGAAATCGCGAGAAATGCTCATCATTTGTTAAAAGGTAGTGTTTCTGAAGGTTACATGAATAAATCTCTAAAAATCAGAAAAAAATCCCATGGGAATTTTTTTTCCCATAAAAAAATGGGATTTTTTTTCTATCAAAGTAAATTGAACGAAAATAAGCACAAATGCTTTAACAATGCTTAAAATCGATAACTAAGCACAAACGAACGTGTTTTATGTTTTTGAAAATCCCATGGGATTTTTTCTCCCATAAAAAAAGCTGGAGAAAAATCCCATGGGAGAAACCAAAATTCCCATGGCATAATGAAAAATCCCATGGGATATTACAAAAATCCCATGGGTACCCAACTTTGCAAATAAAGTTCATAGTGAAGAAAACGCATTTAACAAGCAAAAATAACCAATTATTAATCACAAGTTAGACTTTTATCTTATACTTTATCACAAATAAGCAAACCTTCAAGAAAAAGGGTACTTAAGTTTGCGAAATTTCGGTTTCGCAAAGTTTTTCCGGTGGCCGTTATCAACCGCTGAGAAAGCGGACTTTCGGTACTTCCATAAGTTAAATTTCGTAAATATGCGTTTCGAGCGATATTAGAAAAAAACGTTCCATTTTTTACACGCAAAAGGATCACACTAAGTTGTGTTCGTCAGGCGAAGTATTCATGTGCTTCTTTTCACAACATGCGATGTTTTTCTAGTATGTAAACATACAAATAAGAAACAGTTGTTTTCAGCCTATGTTCGATTTGATTTTAGACTGCGGCGACAGCCTGTGGCTTAAGAATTGCAAATCGTAAAAAAGCGTGTATCTCTCTTAAACAGGCAATTGCACAGATCCCTAGCCCGTTTAATTACATCATTAAGCAGGGGAGAAAACTGGCGAAAATGGCGACAAAAAACTTGTTATCAACGGAATAGTCTGCTTTGGTTACTTGTATTCATATACTGAAGTTTGCATTATGGATGTTTTATTGAGTAAATAATTAAGTGTATAAGTATACACGGTTTGAAAACAAATCAATTTAAGCTTTTTCTCCCCTATAAATACCGAAATTCGAAACATTATTTTTAAGAACAAGTTTTCTTGAAAATATGCTTACATCTTGACATAACTTTAAACTGGTTGTTTTTCAGTGTGCATTGCTTTCATAATCTTATTTGAAAAAGTTTTCATAAGAACGAACGTTTTTAATGCGTTTATATGTTTTCATAAACGTAAATTGAATGCATGTTTAAGTCTGAGTCTTTCAGCGTTTAACTTCAATATTATCGTAAAGATGTATACAATAAATGGATTATAACAATACAGTGGAGTTTATGTAGGTTTTATACCCTTCTATCTCGTAGAATAAAACCTCACATATATAGTTTAGTTTATTAGATAATACAGTAGGCAATATGCCCATGACTATACATGAAATATCAAATACAATAAGCAAAAACACAGAGTCACAGGTCATTCGAATCATAGACATCAAAAATACATCGGTACAATGTAAAGCAAAGTATTGGATATTTTATAAGACAATATACAGCAAGAGGCTGTGCATAAGTATATACAAAAGTCCTACCCTAATCATAATACGTATTATAAGTATTTCTTATTTCCCATGCTTTAAAAATAAGCATAGCTAAATTTTTAACTATATTGCTATTTTGAGAGGTCAATAAATCTATAAACTTTAACATATTTGGTCTTACGTAATAACATGGTTTTAAATAAGATTTTCTTACATCAGTATATAATGTACACTCCATAACAAAGTGGTATTCGTCTTCTAAGACATTGCATAAAGTACATTTTCTTTCTTCATATGAAATAGCTATTGGTTTTTGCCATCTACCCGTTTCAACTTTAAGCTTATGTGCAGAGACTCTTAATCTAGAGAGAGCCATTATGTACTTTGGGATATTTACATCACTTAAATAGGATTTAAATTTAAAATCGGATATTAATATGTATGTTTTTGCTCTAGTTGATTCACTCGATTCGGTTGTCCAATTTTGTATAAACATATCTGTAACTCTTACTCTAAAAATTTTCAAAAATATTTCTACATATATCAACGCATGAGGAAACAAACGCCAGGATACGACTTTTATTAACAAACGAGGCAAATAGTAGGGCACATAAAGACTTATAGCAAATGTAACTGTTTAAAGGAACCGTCAACCACGAATGACGAAAAAATAAAAGTTCTAAAATACCGTAATTTTTACAATTATTAGTTTATATTGATTAAAATAATATGACTGGTATATTACATGACTTGAAAAAAAAGTTCATATTTTCAGTATATTCGGTAATTAAATTTTGCGATTTGAAATCGAAAGTACATCGCGAAAATAGGTGACATAACGATATACACACTATACAAAAACGCAAGTAGATTGATCATTTTATATATAAAATATATACAATTCACTAAGCATGCACAATTTGCATTCCTGGGTTTACCACGTGACGACGATGATCAATCTACTCGCGTTATTTATAGTTAACTGGTAGTTGCCTGGTACACATACCCAGTAAAATTTAATTACCGAATATATGAAAATATGAAAACTTAACTACTTTTTGCAAGTATTGTAATATACCAGTCGTGATATTTTAATCAATATAAACTAATAATTTCAAAAATACGGTATTGTATAACTTTTATTTTTTCGTCATTCGTGGTTGACCCTCCCTTTAAACTGATGCATTGCATTAGTTTAATTAGACTATTAATTCTGTTAGTATCGTGTTCATAAAAGCCTACATATATTTTATTACACAAAACAAAACATTTACAAAAAACTTAAATTTGTTAATAGACTACCACGAGACTGTTAAAATTTCCGGCATCAGGTTGGTAAACGGATCAAACCAATTTAACGGAGTTGTGGAATTGTTACATGACGGTGTTTGGCGTTCATTGTGTGTTAATTTAAACCAACCCACAGAAATGTGCAGCGCGATGAACATGACGTAAGTTAATAAATATCTTCATATCAAGTGAACATAAAGACATTTTGTAATTAAACCATATCAAACAAGTCCAGGTTAATATGTATTCATAGTAAATAAAAGCACTGTTGCATCGCTGGCTTTCTATGTAATCAATGTTTTTGCTATGCATGTTTAATTTATGACTTTTTTATTCCAGTTATTTACACAAACGTTGCTGTGCCAAACAAGAACATATAAATGGTTTGATAATTGGATATCATTTGAATTGCAAGTTCGGCTCGCTGACGGCCCTAATGCAAACGCCGGAAGATTAGAAATATCCGTCCAAAATGCATTCGGGACGATATGCGCAAATGAGTTTAGCTATGTGGACGGCGATGTTGCTTGCAAATCTATAAATCTAAGGTACGAATATATAAATATATGAACTCGTGAATCTGAATCTTACATATGTATACGGGTTTATCATAGTTACGAATCACTAATCAATTTTCCAAAGTTTGGTATAACATTAAGAGAACTGATCATTAATTCTTATTTCTGGTTTTGATATATTTTGGCAACTGAAATATTAAAGATACATAGTATTGTTTTCCTTGAAACAATATCGCATATAAATAACTGTTCTCCGAGGACATAATTAATTCCGTTATGTTTTGTTTTACTTTGGATAACATGCATTTATCTCCTTTGTAATAATAGTTTTGAAAATATAAAACATTACCACGCGGTTGGACATTCTCCTATTTGTAAGACAAAATAATTCAACTAAAATAGTATATATTTAAACTCGACTACTTGTTAAGTCAATGTAATAGTTCATTGAGTAATTAACCGATCAGGTATCGTGCTGCTTCTGTCTACAATGGCTCGTTTTTCGGACCTGGTACAGGACCCATTTATATCGATCAGCTGGATTGTACATCTGACCGTGCAAACATTAAGGATTGTCTGTACAGGACTGCAGGTGTTTGTAATCACTCAAACGATGTTTCGTTGGTTTCCTCATTTTATAATATAAACAACGTAAAATTTCCAGACGAGTAAGTGGGAGACAACTCTAAATATAAGCAGTGGTCGATGTTTTATGGCAAGTGATAAAATGCTATCAGTCGACTCACTACAGTACAAAGTCCGAAAATATGACGTCACAAGTACCGAGACATTAATTCTTCAATTTGCAATTCAGACCATCTGCCTTCCACATAGATGACAAGGGTTACGTGGTCTTCTTTAATAACATTCATATATTACAGTCTATTTTAGCAATATCTTTAAATTTAAACAAAACTCAACCAATACAAAGGATATGCATAAATAATTGTTAAGTTATTTCTAAATGTAACTATTTGGTGATGGTTAATTTAAAGCATATGATTAGTATTTTTAATAATCAATTCAGAATGTGGCAAACTTGTCACCAACTTGGATGACAGGATGTTTCTATTCAATGACTCGAACATAGTAATGTACGGCGATTGCTCTTTCTACAAGTCCTACTTTGGTCAGCTGCGCGCAATCTGCGAGAGCGGCACGTGGAAAACCATCGGAAACTGCATCGAGTACAGTAAGAAATAAAACACGTGATGAAATAAAACACATAATCTACACAATATATGTACGAATATACCGCTATTTTAAAAAGAAATATTTACGTTTAACATATCTTCAAAAAGTGATAGTAATTTAAAAAAAAACAACACTTAAACAGAAACTGTCTTAAAACGTTGTGTTTCTTTACAAAATAAATTGATTCTTTGAAAGTACAATGTTGGGTATACAATCTAACATTATCTTTTAAAACTTATTAAAATGTCCGATATTACAACATTTAAATACAAATTGCATTATTTATATACTTATGTCATATCTGTATGTATGTTTTTGAATCTGAAATATAACAGTCCGAGAACGTTTGTAATAATTCCTTTTCACAAATTCGTCTGCTGCATAGGTAAACCCTTGGAGGTGCAAGGTGTTCGTCTTGTGAATGGAAGCAACCCAGCCGAGGGGCGGGTCGAGATGAAAGTGTTTGACACCTGGGGCACCGTATGTAGTGATGACTTTGGGATGAAAGAAGCGGAGGTGATTTGCAGATTGATGGGATACGTGTACGTATATTCAATCATTTCCTTTGATAATACGAAACATTTATATTCAGTGAACACACACGATGTTGTGTGTTGTTGTTGTTTTCAACATATGTGTGTTATTGAAAAACTCAAAACATTAAATAATAAGACAAAATTAAATCTACACTTAAAGCTGAAGAAAACATGGTTGGTGCCGAGATAAAAAAAAGTATCTGACACAAAGGAAATAGGTCGCGATAGGAAAATGACTGAACCTCAACATAAACTACGCCCTTGAATGGACTCTTAGATGTCAACATGCATGACGGCTGATTTGCTCTTTGTGTTCTAGCAGAACATAGTTCCATGCTTTTAGAGATGCCAAGGCGTAACTGACATTAAGAGCAGATGACTCTCGCCATTTTATAATTTAAGTTCGCCTTGGTCGAAATTATCATTTTCGGTATAAAAGACGTTTTTTCAAGAGTGTGATATTTGTAAATGAATGGATTGTTTATCACTACCTGTACATAGTATTTCCGTTCTGCATACTACCGTTTAAAAATCAAATATGTTAATGATCCTTATCGTACGAATACACATAAACTGATAAACTGTATACGACACGTCACGTGATCTAATACCGGATTTCAACTAGTTTATACGCTCACTGCTTTATTGGGCCAATGCTTACGAAGGAAGTAGGATCAAGGCAGAAAAAATAGGTTATGCTAAACGATATTTAAAAACTGATCGCCTTCTGCAGGCATGCCAAGTCCGTTGCTGTCAAAGGAAGTTATGGAATAGGATCTGGTCCCATTTTCATCGACGATCTCAACTGTGAAGACGATGCCTCTCATATCAACGACTGTGAATACACCACTTACCATAACTGTTCTCACGAGCATTATGTGTCTGTGATTTGCACTGGTATCGTAATCTTTATTGACACTTCGCATATTATACAGTTATTACATCTGGTTTTCATGTTGTGACCACTTGTAATATTTTTTAATAAATTTTCGTCCATTGGTTTAATTTGACTAGCGACGCTTCCTCTTTACTTTATTATGTAAATATAAAATTAATGATATTTGCTTCAGATTGTGACAACGTTGAAATACATGAAGGGCGCATACTGACTTATCCAGTCATGAAAACAGTCAATGCCTCTTTAACGTTTTCCTGCAATGAAGGATTTGCATTGAGTGGGGCAGATACTATTACCTGCGAACTGTCAGGAAAATGGAGCAGTTCACCACCTGAGTATTCGAAGAAATGTATGAATAGTTCTCTGTTCGAGTTTATTCCGTACTAATTCAGTAAAATATAAAGGCATCACGTTTTATTGTGTCGAAAAAAATGTTGTGTATTTATTGTTTTAATGTTCAAAAGTATTTACAAATTCATTTAACGTAAGAAATTATACAAATGGAAATAGCATGCCTTAAATAAGTGCCATTTGTTTTTTTAGCAAATCTTACTCTGATACTCGGTGCATCAATTGGTTCTGGGATCATGGTCGTTATGGCAATTATAGCTGTTTCCGTGCTTTGCTTCATGCGCAGAAGAAATCTGACGTTGAGCAACAGTAAGGATCATAAAAATGATTTGACAATCCTGACTGAGTTTCAAATAAATAACAGCACAAATGTTACTCTTAACGCTGGAAAATAGTGTCATATCCTCCAATTACCTTGAGTCGAGCAGTTAAGGAAAGAAGTAAAAGAATTTCAAAATTAATTCAAACAATGCCGCAATAAACGATGTACCTTTAAAGATTTATTTCATTCCCATTAAATCCATGTCAATATTGTTTGTTTACAGCGTGTTGAACCATGCAAAGCCGATAGTCCCATACACATCCGAATATTACATACACTACGCGCGTTGTTTACCTTGAGTCGAGACGTCACATCCGAAAGCGAGAGTACTCGATAGCAATCGGCACGAGGTCAACAAAACTTCGAAAATTCGATTCACTGAACAAATTTATAGAAACTGAAAGATTAATTTAACTTTTTCATAACGTCTATTTACAAGTTAACAAGTTTCTGTTTTATCGGTCTATCTTCTTTTGTGCAACATTGACACGAAAAAGTGCCCAAGAATTGCAAATCAATCAACGTTCGCAATTTGTTCAAATAAAATTTCGACATATGTGTAACTATTTAAAGATTTGATAAACTTATCATCCAATCGGGACAGGGTTTACCCACTAATCTTGTGTATATCGTAATATCATCTATTTTGCGATGTGCGCGAACAGATTGTTCCATGCAACATTTTCTGGGAATCGTGAAAAAGTAAAAGAAATTTCTTTAAAATAAATCTAATACATGAAAGTGTTGTTTTTACACTAGTGCAGTGGTCTGCAATTCATGTGTAAGTTGAATGAAGAGTAACGAAACAATGCACGGAATAGGCATACATTTGTATTATTTCAATTGAACTAAGATTGTTAAATGAAATTAAACTTTTTTTTCCTCATTTACGTCGTGTCTGTAATTATTTTCTAGCGTAGTTATGTTAGTTAAACAAAATACGCGAAGCGCATGCGTGTGACGTAGTAACGAGAGCCGCGTTCTTAATGTAAACAAAGTGATCGAAATTAGTTTATTCTCGAAATAAGGCAATCGTACGATACCTCTAAAATGAAAATAAGCTTTAACATATAATATGCTGAGAATATTAACCTGGCAATGTACAACAGCTAATTATTTATTTAAAAAAATATATATATTGTTGTTTTTTTCAGTTTTCAGAAAATCGAAAGATCAGAGTGTGACGACAAACCGAATACCTATGTGTAAGTTTTGTTAACAAAAACAGAATTTCATGAGTAAATAAAATATGTTTAATTGCTCAGTTTGAAAGTAAATTTTTTAATTATTATAAATTAAGAAGATTAAATATTATAAAAAAAAACTGTGGCGATTGTTTAATGAAAAGTTAAACGTTCACTATTTTCTGATCGCTTACTTAACGAAAAACAAATTCATATACCATTATATTATCCTGCGAAACGGTTAAAGAATAAACAATGAATTTAATCTTAACAAATGCGTTAATACATTGTGATTTGTGTAATAAACTTTAATTGATGCAATTGAAGATAGATAATTGAGTAATGTTTAAAATTTCAGATCATCAGCTAACAGAGCGAATGCTGGTAAATTCTCTTTATGTTTTTGTGTTTGTTTGTTTTGAAATATTTGCAACTTCAACATGTATAAAGTCATATAATTTATTTAAAAAATAGCTCTAAATTTCAGCTTAATTACCACTCTTTCTGTAAAATATTAAATATTTAAAATAAAGGTATTGAAATATTACTTATAAATGCTGTAGCTACTTAACTTAAAATGAATTTGTCTACACTAGTATTGTATACATGTATACATATATAAAGCGTGATTTCACATCAATAATATATGCATGAATTATGTTAGGAGCCGATCGAGCGTATGTCAACTCAGGAATGGACAGGTGTGTAAATACATTTATCATTTTTATATTGTAAAATTAACAAACTTGTTTAACTTCGTTTTCGAAGAAATTTCCATTGAAACATTAGCACATAAATAATTTGGATTTCCTCAAGTAATTTCAAATCCCAAAGACCTTGTTCAAGGGTGCAGAATCAACAAGGTTTTCAGGGGTTTACACACGGGCTGGACAGAATGTAAACACGCCAATAAGATCTTTATTTGTTCATATATCTCAAGTTATTGAAATACATTTGCAAAAATCTTAAGTGCATGGAAGACAGTTTTTTTTTGCAGTTTATCTTTAAGGTATAAGAATATATTCATGAATACATCTGAAATCGGTGACACAATTTTACGTCGCGTGAAGCATAACCGAACAGTGCACAATGAATTTTTGAACAAGAACACATGCTTATTAAACAAAGTAATTCTGATGCGTTTCATATTGCCATGAGCAGAAAAACATCTACAATTGGCAATATACGTTAAGTACTAGAAAATTTCAAAATAAATTGTATGAATCTATTAATAAACATAGGTAGGTCTATAACTGAATTTTCTTAGTATTATTCGATGTTACCAGTATACTGTATACAACCCACTAATGTATTGTGTCAGTGTTGTCAGAAATAAATAAATACTATACATGTTCAATTAAATACACATTTTCGTAAACCTTTATTTTAAACAAAGTCATATTTTAACCCACCGCAATATTGATTACGAAGCTTAACATACATGTATTTCTTATTTGAAGCTCCACGGAAGATTATGTTATAATGGACGATATAAAGCACCCGGACGAAATTCGAGGTTTATTTATCTTATATTTATTTAATTTTACCATTTAATATACATATATTTGATTGTATTTACTCAAATGCATTTCTAACGAAACACCTACATATTTTTTATATTTCCTGATTATTTATCAATGAATTTCTAAAAAAATAAAAATGAACAAATCAAGCCTATTTAAATATCTACTAGAAATGTTACTGTAATTAATCGATGATTCGGAAATTATTATTAAAAGTGCAATATTACGTTTTAAAAAATTACGCGATCCAAACATATTTATGTTCAGTCAAAAAATTTCTACAGTTTATCTCAATCTAACGTTCACATAATAAGTCTCAATTCCTGGCGGTATCATTTATGGCAACTCATCGCTCAGATGGCACAATTTCGCATTTATCTCATAAAGAACCCATAATGTCTGCCGATAAAGATTGAATGTTCGTACAATCCCGAATGGAATTTTCGAACAATGCCGAATACAGATCCATCTAAGTTTCCATTGGATTGAATGCCTTGTCTGAACAACCCAGCCGTCAAAATTGTGTAAATACGTTTAGGATGGGTTAATTTTGATTGCAGAGAAAATGTTCGTTAAGCATGATGTTATACTTGGGAAAATACATAAGTTGCATGTGCGGTACTTGTGTTTAATAGCATGGCACACACACTCATTTTAACCAATTATAACATTAAATATACTTGTTTTATCATATCGTCCTAAGGAAATATTAATATCTAAAAGAAAGCCGTCTAATAGCTGGATGCATAATTGTAATGAAACATTGTTAAGCGCGATCTCAAATATCTTGAGAGTTGTATGATGAATCAGAATTATAAATGTGTAGAATAAGAAGTACCTTTGAATTATTTTGCAATAATAATTGAATTAAACGGCAATTTTCGGGATATTAATTAGTTATACTGTAAAAAGAGTTTCACATATATATATTTATCTATATAAAAAATATTTTCAATACTATATATACTATACAATTACAATTTGAAAAAGTAATCAAATTAAATAGTAACATTAGTATTATAACTAAACCCAATCCTTAGCATAATACATGAATTATATTTGGTATATATCAAATGTATTAATATCGATATTTTATCCTTTCAGAGACAGAAAGGTAAATGTTTTCAACTCATAAATTTAAATAAACTTAAAAAATAATTGTCTTTATTTATAAGCTTTATTATATTGGCAAGCGAGTGTCGGTGTTCATGAACATATCGATTTTAATGTTTACCATCGGTATTTGTGTTAATTGTTTTAGTGTCTATAAACTATTTATTACTATTTATGACAATATGTACACTCTAAACCGTTTATCAGTCAAATACACTAACTGCTTCATTTGTTTTACTTTCAGGCCAAAATCGGCAAAAACAACTGTCTATGAAACACTTTCTGGTAAGATAATGAAATTTCCCGGAAATATCAGAATAAATGTTAATAAAGTAAAGTTATAATTTTGTTTATTTTTTGAAGACGCTATAATACATATATTATTTGTATTTATTGTCAGTTTTATTTGCTTTCAGACGCAACAAGGACAGAGTAAGTTATAAAGCAATCGCCTAAACGCTTTAATAGTGTCTTTATCAAAACATATTTCTTGAGTAAATGAACTTCATTGAAAGGATACTTGTTATGCTATATGAGGTCCAATGGTTTTACATATGGGTAGGGTAACGCATGTATTAATAGCTTAGAATACGATGTGTAATAACACACATGTAGTAAATTCTTTATGAAACTATGCATACAGACGTTCCGACGACTACAGTGCTGTCGATCATGCCTCAACCAATGTGCATAGTGCAGGTAAACCACATTTATATTATTATATTATTTCATGTTTTTAAAAATACTAATTAAGTCGTTGTAGAATATTTTAACGTGCTGAATATTTGAAAAGAAGAGCAGCATAACACAACCAAAATAACCAAGTTACAATTGTATAGATGTGGGACAAGTGTATAATGCTTGTTCTCATAAACTAACATATGTGGTGAAATCACAAATTGCTGAAACTGTGTTTAATTTCAAAATGATATAATAGTTTCTACCTTAAGTTTGTCGTATTATAAATAAATGCATATCTCTTTTATTTAACTCACCTCAATATAAACTTCTTCTCCTTATTATCGAATAAAGGCACCAGTTCCAGAATACCAAAGCGGAAAGGAAATCGAAAATTACCGAAGTAAGTGTCCGCGAGAAATAATAATTTGTCAAGTGCTCGGACTGATTATAAATAACGATATCAGTTGGAGGAAAAAAGTGAATATTATGTGATGAGATGACAGCAATAAGTGTGTTTCTATCTGCAGCCATTTGCTTTTACCATGAATATAAAAAACACGTTATAATGGAATATTACACAGATTTACCATAGTATTTAGTATATGAAAGACAATCACGTATATTGTAGATTTATTTTGTTTCATATTAAACATTAAACGAAAAAACACCTCTCATGCACGAAATTTGATATAATTTCGAGTATTGTACTTATTTATGTTTGGTTGTTTGCGTGTTTTTATACTTCTTTGCAGTGTGTATGTACTATAACTATGTGTCGACTATGTACTAATATTGTTCATACAATATATCTCTGTATAAAGATGAACTGACTACTAATCAGATATGTTTACATATTTTTTACATTAATACTTAACTTTAAAACACTAAATGAAAATGATGATGTGTGCATAAATATGTATCGTACAACTCATAGCCATTTTCGAATCTCGCGTAAGCAGAAAGCGATGTAAATACGCTGTAACATATTGAAAAATGTAATCGTCGCTTGATTAAACATTATACTGATGCATGTCTTGTGTGGGTTTTCATGTTATGTACTTCCTAATTTGTCACAATGGAGATTACATGTACATAAAACTCGATTAATTGGAGAATAAAGCATTGTCATGACTAAGTTTTGGGAAGGGCGCTCAGACATGTTTCCATATTCCAGAAAAAGTTTGAATCTCTCCATAAATGACAAAAAGTAAACTAACGTGTCAAATTGTGTACTTATATCAAGCAACACATAAGAATTATAATAGAATGTAGAACTAAGGTAAAAATGTATGACAATGTTTGAAATGGTTAGAACGACAACGAGTCATTTTTCCACAGAATGTTGTAGAAATGCTCGATGCTGCACTCTTAGTTGTGTATGTCGATATTTCTCTATGATATAGAAGTGTAAAACAATTGTCGAGGCGACAAAAAAGAACTACTTTCATGTCACATATATGATAATAACTCTAACTAGCACGTGAGACGCTTAAATGCATTTAAATAACATACGCCAAACAAAAAGCTAGAGAGGAGATGAGTACAAATTTGATCTTCGTCCATAACAGCACGAGACGCACGCTCGAGACTATACCAATATCTCGTACACCCTACGAAGGATTTTCATGAAACATGGCTAAATGTTAAGTTCTTCAAGCGGTTGTGCAAAAGCAATGTGCGAGTCACGCCGTCATAAAGGTTAAGGTACCTTATATGAGTCTAATGCTCTGATCTCTTTAGACCTTCCACGCATATTTAAAAAAAATTGTTTTAAAACTTTATTTGACATTATTTTGCTTATAACATAAAACACTGTATAAAATACCTATTGTCGGGTTATGAAACTCCCTTTTACTCTAAAGGATTTGCGATTATCTTGTTCGCAATTGCAGACAAAAAGACCATGTTCATATGTTTCGATTTTCAATTAACATGTTTGAGTTTTCGTCCAATATGGTGGGTAGTTTTATCGTCATTATTTTGCGCGATTTTGTACATGCGATGTTGTTGTCACATTGAACGGCTGTCGCATGCTCGAGATTATCTAATTAAAGAGAATGGTAGAGAAAGACCATAAAGTCCATGAACTCCAGTGTCTGTCCGCTGTTTATAAAACACCGATTGTAATTTGCTGCGCATAGCTTGACTGTACTTTTAAAAAAATCAAGAAATGTTACTAGAAAGTATCTATATTTTTTATTTAAAAACATATCTATAACACCTGAACAAAATACAACTCCATTAATTTTACATTTGTATATGTTTTATGTGGGGATATCCAGGCAATTACCTTCTGCACTTATTACCTTACCTAGTAGCTTTGTTTCATTAGAATGCCATACACTGTAGTAATCACAGGAACAAATTCTGTAAAAACACTCTGTCACCAATATTTGGGCATGCAAAAGAAGTAAAAGCATATTTTATGTTGGGAGTGAATGTGCAAAAACATTTTTTACACTGTGTTGACCCATTTATTCAGTCAGAGATCAGTTTTAAACGTCTTAAAGGAGGGTAGAGAACCAGAGATGACTTGTGAAATGAGTTCGGAACAGCTACGCACCTTGACATGATGTGATGCAACTCTACTTACTCTGGCATTTTAAATCCACTTATTACCGTTGATTTTGTGCCCATATACTTAAGAAGTCATAGATTTGTTTTTATTAATGAACTACATTTTTTTTTAGACTGAGAGAGGAAAGCGAGCGCAAGAACTAATAAATATGTATATCCAGTTATTTAATGATTTTATATTGATCGTTATAATATATTATATCGATATGGGTGCATTTCACACACACCCAACACACACACGCACACACGCACACGGAGTCAACTAGTATTATAATATTATTATACAACTGACAAAACTCACGTGCACCTTAAAGGTAGCTAACGCGCTGATGGTCTAAAGTGTGTCACTTCAATTATACATCGCTGATTGCACTCGTAAGACAGTTATTAAAAACATTCAAATATGGTGAGCCCTCAATAAATCAAGGGGTTCAGTGTAGTATAAGAAGACATCAAAATAGATACACCACATATGTCGTTTTACACTTCTCACGGGAGTCACCTCCGCGAGCATGTGCACTCTATTTTAATTATAGTGATTGCTGAACGGAATAATATATTTTGAGGTTTAAAATATTATTATTAAATCCTTCCTTTCACTCTTTCTACAATCAAACTCAATGCATGTCTTCTTGTATCGAATTTTGATCTTCTTTTCGATGATAGCCATTATATGGTTCCTGCAAGAAATAATATCAAAGTGTGGACATAAACTGGTTAAAAAAAAAGAATTAAAAAAATGATGTTTTCTAAAATATTCAATACAAGTGTCACTTGTTTGTAGTGTTGATGAGTTAAATAAAATTAAATAAAATACTATGTTTCACACAGTTCTTAAAAGGACTTTTTCCCAAATGTTCGTATTTTAGAAAAGAATAGTAAATTCAATAACTATTTTAAATAGTTTTAAGTAATTATAGTAACAAGAAAAAAACGCTTGATATTTTTTACGATTTTGAAGGATGATAATCCTTCAAAAAACAAATATATTTAAACATTTCTTAGACAGGACTCTTAATTTGCTTGTTTGAATATAATGCGTACATTATTTTTGGAATAAAATACATTTTTATAATTTGGCCAAACTGTCAAAAAGTTCCTTTAAAAACACAGCATGTTTATTTAAAATATGTGTATAAGATATAAAGACAATATGCAAATGCAAAACGTTTTTTTATTATTTTTTTTTAATCTACGTTAACAAGTAGAGTAAACAAACCGAACGCCTAAGATGTTACGTAAAATATATATGAAAATGTCAAGACCTAACGGCCAACAAAAATAAGTTATTTATTCACTGGGTAAGTAAAATATCGATTCTATGGTCATTACATCCATACAAAAAAAGCAATGAAATAAAAATAAATATTCGGAACATAATTATCAGATAGGCGGAAGGCAATTATGAGATCGAAATTGTTATTTGATCATGCTTTTGCGAATATAATAACAACGCGCACTTTCGAAATTGTATGTACTTATAGGAATTTTGTTTAGGCGAGTGTTGTCCTTGTATATTTATGGTTGATTATATCACTATATCTGTTTGGTTTGCATTGCCCTTACCAAATATTTATTTTAGTGGATCAAAATGCTCCAACTTAAATATAGTTGTTATTAAGTATAATAGTGTTCTTCTCTCCATTGAAGGTTAAAATGTGTGATAATTTGCCTTAACTTTCAGAGTGTGTTAGTTCACTGTTAAAATTTCAATAGTGCATTAGTAGTTGCAAGTATCCAGGAGTTGCAACTGGTAACGCGATTTGTTATGGAAACGATGCCGCCCGGAATCAAAGCGGAACTTTAATAGGTAAAATTCGCAACATCAAATATTTTCTGGCGTAAGTATACACAAAACAGATCATAAATGTATCGTTAATACACAAAATTATGATATTAATCCAAGTTTCAAACACGTCAACGGTTCACGAAAATGTTAAAGTTGTTGACATGGAAAACGCCAAGTAGCCTATTACAAATTTGAAAATATGCTAATGTATACATCGACTATATCCGCAATCCTCGACAAGTTGGATCTCGTGTCTAATCGTGCTACACCGACTATATATCGGTTTGATTACAGTTTTTATCAACATTTGTTTGAGCATTTATCTCTAAAAGACGCGCAAATTGACGTCGATGGTAACAGGTTCTGTGTTTGTTTCAATGTATAAGGTTAATTAAATTCGATTTTATAGACAAACTTAAGATTTATTTTTTGTACATAAAAATTGGTTTTATCAAGAAGAACCCTGAGTTGTACGTATGTTCTCATGGGAAGAGGACAATTACAACGAGCGAGGCATGGTATATGGGAGATAATCCTGGGTTATGGTAAGGGTTAAGGTTAAGGTTAGGAGTCGGGTTAGGGTTAAGGTAAAGGTTAAGGCTAATCCTAACCCAAACCCACCCACTAACCCCCCCCCCCTCCACATGCGCATTACATTACCATGCCTCGCTCGTTGTCGTTGTCCGCTTCCAATGTTCTCATACAAGCTCAGAGCATTCAACAAGAACAAAGTGCTATTGCTACTATGATTTTATTGATTTTTTTACATTAAATATTTACTTATTTGCATATTTATTGTTATAAAAACATGTGTGGATCTGGAAAGATACACCGAAGATACCAATAATGGCTTTTACTCCACGGTGGACGGTTACTGGATATAACCAGTACTTATTGTGTTTGCGGAAGATCTAAAGAACGTTCCCACAGTGGGGATCGAACACACTGACCTCCCGGTCCCTAGACGGAATCTACCCACGGCGAACTCTGTCGACGTTAATATCAACAACAGAGGCACTCGGCATTAGCTGCTACTCCCCCTCTGCTACTCCTCTCTTCCAGCTGTTAACCCTTCCCAAAACCCTCAAAATTGTCCATTTGCAAAGTATCAAAACAAACAAGTTAGTAGACTTGTTATGATATTTTGACAATTTAGAGGAGTTTTTCTTCTTCCATCATGTCCGCTTAAATGAACTTTGCATATTATTTAAACATACGTCGACAAAGATACTGAATGGCTCTGAATCGGCTGATATTAATACTTAATAAATTTATACCATCGTATGAATGAGACATTTCCTTCAATGTGAAAACGCTCAATTATATTTAACCTTTTTCTAGTAATAACACCCCTAAGATAACTGTCCGATTCAGTGTAATTATTATTTATTGCAATTCCTTCAACTAAAATCGACTGATAATAAAGATAAAGACGTGAAACGTCGGCAAATGACTATTCGAACATGTATCTGTAACTTCTTAAACTTCTCAACAAAGCTGTTTCCATAATAAAAATAAATGCGGTATGCTAAATGAATATGACGCAAATACTCTGTACTGGTAATATAAAGCACTGAAACCACTACATATAGAAATGTTCGCAAAATATGAAGAGATCGTACTGCAATTTAATCCGTTTCATAGCTCATTAAATACAGACGCTTTTATTTTTCTTCCCACGTTTTGTTTATGAATCCTTTAAATGAATACAAGGCGCGTGCTATAAGTGAAATGAGAAAACGAAAGTAGGATTTACTTAACATACATTTTAAGGAAAGGCACGCATCTGTATTTTTAGTTCAGCTGTATGAAATATAAGTATTAAACACGCATATATGCATTTGGAATCACCAGTTTCGGTAAAAAAAACACACACTTAAATACCTACATGGACCTAATGTAGCTTCCCCTCACTGCTTTTGTGCAGCACCTTTCACATCTTCAAACCAAGATCTTTATTTTCACATGACAAACACCTATACATTTTGAAAAGAAACAACAGACCTTCCAAATGTTACAACAATCGTCAAGTAGTAATTCTTCTCCAAGCGTATTGGAAACGCCCCTGGGCTTCCTGTGAAATTCAGGAAACATACTTGGAACAGGAGAGTTTTAAAGGCGCTTCTTATTTGTCCTTCGTACAATGTGAATTAGTGCGCCCAACTTGTTTTTGCAATGACTATTCAAAGGCGGTGGAATCAGAACTTTTTTGTTTGTGTTTTTGTGCATGATGTGTGGTTCTTTGTTGTCAATTGTGTACTTTCATTTGTATGTGATTACCGCTGCATTAGTTAGGGGTTTGACGTTTACTCGAACTGGTATAAACACCAAATGTTGTACATTCACCATTTTAAGTCAGTGAACCAGCTTAAGTTCTATTCTTATGATTAGTGTGATGTTTAATAGTTGTACTGGATTGTAAAGGTGATTGGTAACTTTGCATGCAATAATATACTTGCGACTGCTAACCTAAACTTCTGTACTGATTATACTTATTGTTATTTTATACTTAAGATTTTAATTTCCATAATTGACATTAACTGACTTACTAGACCGGAGGCACAAATTGATGGTATACATTTCCGAATACCAGCTCACATATGGTGTCTTTAAATACATAATGTTAGTAAAAAAACCTCAAAACATGTATCAATGTTAGTTAAAATGAGGATTATTTTCGTACTTTCGGTTTGATATGTCTTATTTCATTCATCATTGTATTTTAATATTGTTTTATTTGCTAAACGTCGTTATATGGAGGTGGAAAAGATACACCAAGTATTCGAAGGCATTTATTACACAAAAACGCGTTTTAAAGATGAACCGCGATTACTACACGTACTTTTTTATATGGTCTTTGTCAAACCAAAATCGATTCTATAGACATTTAAGAGCATTGTCTTCGGTCCACAATTCAGGACATCATACAGTTACAGTCCATCATTAAAAAACCCAAAATCTTGTATATTTCCTAAATACACACATGACGAAAACAAATTCTTCATTGCAGTGAAACCGCGATTTTTTAATATGGTACGTAATTAATATATAATGCATTTCTTTTACAAACAAACCTCATTTAATTAAGATGGAATCATTTCATGTTTAAATGATTATAAACTCAACGGGTAACAAATAAATAACTAGCATTTCATGTCACCTCGCTAATACTACATTATAGTTCTCTTCATGACTTATTTATACTATAGATTAAGCCTTAAAAAAATATGTATACAATTTTAAATTGTAAACTATATGCGAACAATTTTGCATCAAGTACAATTAAGAAAATAAAATCGTGAAAATAAGTGAAAATGAGTTCGGTATGAGAAAGACTCAACTCAACTTTCTTTTGAAAGATGATGATTGAACAAAACCTTTTTCAACAAATGTATGCACATGAATGGTTTGAAAATTTAAATTAAATAGGGGGTAGAACTCAGGTATAAAAGTATATTTGAACAAAACCGAGTTCAATTATCATCAATACAACTTTTGCTTGCCTTTATGCTGCTTTGTAGGCATATTGCATCTTGTATTGCCTTTCAAGAGACCAAACTATATTTAACAACGCAATTATTTCCCACACAAGAAAGTTTCAATACATTGACTTCAAATGCCTTCTATAAGTAGCCCGTAAGAGCATGGTCGTCCAAACATTGGGGTATGAATTGTATGCGTTTGTTAAACGCTTATGGCGGGAATCACTAGAGATGATTCGATCGTTACTGACAGGCTTCCCAATATCCATATCATGGCACACTTGAACACTTCAAACGATTGGCTGTTAAAGATCGAAGATAGCGATTGTTGATGGTCTCGGATCTGGGAAAGCGCCGGTTGACGGTTCGTGATCTATGTGTTGAATATCTGACATGGGCTCGTTTACACAGATACATCACCACTGCAGTCGCGTTGTTTGCTTGGTGGTGCTCCGTCGTCTTAAGATAAATGATTAGCGTCAGGTTAACGCTTGGTGAAGTAATTTCTGATGTCCATTTTAAACATAGGATATATCTGATTCTGAATGTATAAATGTTCATGTTGGATTAACAAGAGGGTCACACAACGCAGGCGAGCGGTAATATTTATATGATCAACATCAGGATAGAAACAATGGTAGATATAATAGACCATTATCCTGTCACGAAGAAACGAAATCAGTTTCATTAATATATGTATAGATTCTTCAATCCGCCATAACAATAAGCCCGTAATAGATAACGAGGTAAATGCGCCGCACAGCCTTTGGGATGACCGAAGAACACGTAGCTAACATGGTAACATGGTAGGTATCATTTTTATGATGAATACATGTCCGTTTATTGAGAAAAATGTTAATAATCCAGGCACGACTCTCTGTGCAAGACTGTTCTCCAGGGCACGCTAGAGGGAGATCGACGTCAAGGCCGTCAGAAGAAAAGCTGGATGGATAATGTAAAAGAATGGACATCCCATCCCATGGTTGAATTACTCTCAGCAGCGTACAACAGACCTGACTGGAGAAGGATTTCTGTATCGTCGTCCCTCATTTCTCCCAAACGGCAAAACCGGTCAAGGGATTGATTATGATGAAGATGAAGATGAAGAAGAAGAAGATGATGATGATTATGATGATGATGATAATGATGATGATGATGATGATGATGATGGGAGGATGATGATGATGATGATGATGATGATGGGAGGATGATGATGATGAGGATGATGATGATGATGATGATGATGATGATGATGATGATGATGATGATGATGATGATGATGATGATGATGATGATGATGACGATGATGATGATGATGATGATGATGACGACGATGATGAGAATGATGAGGATGATGATGAGGAGGATGATGATGATGATGATGATGATGTTGTTGATGAAGATGAAGATGAAGAAGAAGAAGAAGAAGAAGAAGAAGAAGAAGAAGAAGATGATGATGATGATGATGATGATGATGATGATGATGATGATGATGATGATGATGATGATGATGATGATGATGATGATGCATCCGTTTTGTTCAAGGATTCCTGTTCAGCACTTAGAACAAAACCATGTGGTTTAAAAGTACAAAAGAATATATTTTTAACTCGACAGATGTAGTAACAATCTCATGCATGAAGTCATACTAATATAAGTTCCTGTGATCAAAATTTACCGAATCTCGAAAGATGTGGAAGTAAAATGACAGAGTCTTCCCCAATATGAGGCAACATAAGTATATATAGTCTTTATATTTAATCTGTAAATTGTCTTGTACAATACAGGTATCACACAATAAGATCACTTTGACCTTCCATTAAATGCCAATATCATGCAAATTTCTCAACTGTTGTTCCAGTCTGTAAGCCCGTCTGTGGTTACATTTAGTGCTCATTTTAATATGGCATCACAAATTAGGTCAGAATTTAATAGAATTGTCATTTAACCTTTCCTGAGTTTGTTTTATCGACAAATGACCACCCTTATTGTTTCACCAAAAAATCATTGGCTGTGAACAAAACGGAATATAATATCTTCGGGATTCTTTTTATTAAAATCAAAACGTTTACATCATACCCTATTTACTGTGTGCACACTGAATGCTTACTATGTCCATTTGGGCTTTTGGCCTTTTTGTTTAATAAACTTGTTAAACATCAGAAATCACCAATGTTATAGTTACATGTACCTAGAATTACCTTGTAAAATTTAAACTGCACATATAAACATGGCATATGTACAGTAGTATAGATTTGCACCATTTCTATCACCTTAACAATATGAAATGGGTAACTAAATCGATATTTATATTCATTTTGTCAGAGGCAGGCGTTAAATTAACCTGAAGGAACAGGTGTGTACCTCTTGTTACCAGTTGGCCAAATACTTTCATTTATAAATGTATTCAGTTAATTTTGATAAATTGCTTATTAATCTAAGGAGCAGTACAGTTGAAGCAACTCTTTACAACGATAACGTGAATGCTAGAATCGACTATGAAGTTGCAAGAAGTTTCGATTTTTTTCACAAATAACAAGTCAATGTCAAGTGTAAGGATTGTTTAAATTATTTATTTAGTATACATGTAATGCTGCAGCGAAGTTTGCCTGTTCTGAGAGTATTCAGTGTGAATATATGGTAATATATGGTAATACTATTTTTTATAAAATAAAAAAATGTGTCTTAAATTGTGTCTTAAAGAGAAGGGATCAAATTGAATTAAGAAATCATAAAGAAAAGTTTTGGTTCTTTAAACTAGTATTTGCAAAATGGTTTTTGCAAAAAAAGTACGAGCAATAAAATCGATGCGTAGTGTTAAGCCTTGAAAGTTGGCACTGGCGTGGCCGATCTAACTGTTGCTACATTGTCATGGACTCAGTTTTTTTAAATCGTTTCGCTTTTTATATATTAACGTTATTGGGTACATATTGTGAAAGATATGTACGCTTTTTTAATTATAAAAAAAATGTATAGCACAGATAGACAATACTAATACATCGGTAAAGATGGATTTCACGATTTTTGGTAATATGTGTAGTATGTATATCTATTTTGTATACATAACCTGCATATTTTGACATGCTATTTATTGTTGATGTATGTTGTTTGTTTTATTTTACAAATTATTTGATCTTCATAACACATGCACTGTAAGAAAACTTAATATAATAGAATGTCAAAAGCAACATAAAATATCTGCAGAATAGTTGCATTTTAACTAATGACTCAATATGAATCAAACAATAACGTGTCAGTAAAAAGATTATCACTGTGTCCATATGGCATTATCGATTGCTTTCGTAAGTAAAAAAATGCAAATAGAACTATTGATAATGTTATAGAAAATGGTTCTTCTTTAAGATTCAACACTGGTTTCACAGTTGTTACTATAATAAACGTATATGATACAACCGCATATCGTATGAACATCGAAGAAAGCTGGCTCAAATCGTATGTGCGAAATTTGTTTATATAGAAACACGTCCTTATATTTCAATCCTTTTCCTGACTATTATTAATTCAGTGTACGTTTGATGCGATGTTTTAAAAATTATGACGTGTTGTATATATTTTTATTGATATTATTCAAATTTATTATTTTGTAATTAAAGCAGTCGCTCTCTATACTTTTGTATTATATATATTACAGGAATGCGTCATGTTTTAATAATGTTATTGACCATATAATGTGCTGTATTTTTAACATGAATGATTTAAAGGGCCTTTTCACATATTTTGGCATGTTTTGAAGTTTGTCATTAAATGCTTTCTATTGATAAATGGAAACATTAGCTCTAAAAAGCTCCATTAAAATCAAGAATAAAATTTTAAAAAGAATAAAAAAGTAACCCACGACAAGGCTCAAACCACTGACCCCTGGAGTCCTGGCGTAAAAAGTCTCCAACTTAGACCCCTCGACCATTCTTCCGCATATAATGTCAGATAAATTTTATAATAAATATAAGCAATCATCGTAGTTTCACAAAATATAGCGACAACAACAGAACTCTCCAAATTATTCAATCGTTTCGCGTTGCAACGCTTTATAATTTTCAGGTTTTTAAATCGTCAAAAGATGCATAAAATGGCTATATTAGAGCATGGTAAATGTTCAGTATTACTGTTTTCTCACAAATATCATAACTAAATCGAAAATTTGCGAATCTGAAACAACTTTTTTGAATTTTGTCAATTTACCAAAACGTGAAAAAAAAACCTTAAACAGTTTTAACTTCTCTTCTCAACTTGAATGTTTTCACAAGTGCGGCATTTTGGCGTTTATTAACTGCCTGTCTACCTGCCTGTCGGCCGTTTGGTCTGTCCGACTGCCTTCCTATATGTCTGTCCGTCCGCCCGCCCGCCCGTCCAACTGCCCGTTAGTCCGTTCGTCCGTCTGTGCTTCTGTCTTTATGTATGTTCGTCTGCCTTTTTACCTGTTTTTTTTTAAATTATTAAATTATTTACATTGCGGATTTTGATATTCAAACGAATACATTATGACAATCTAATAACATTATTCAGAAAATGCCTAGTATCAGGCCGTATACGTCAGTTTCTTGTTTAATTTTATATAAAAGATTCATAAATATGAATGTTATATTAACCGGATGATTGGTTACTACAGCATTTCAAGGGGGCGTGTCTTTTATTTAATCGAATTTGAAATTATATATTAAAAACAGAATGTTTTGAGGCACATTTTGAAGACCAATGACATCTAACCCTAGAGGCAATTTGTTAGACTTCAATTAATCAATAAGCTTATATCAATTTGAATAATAAATGGTATGTATTGCTTCAGAGATTCCATTTCTAGATAACAATACATGTATATCAGCCTATATATTTGTACTAAAATAGAACTAGGACAATAATGTGCCTAAGATTGATGTTTAAGAAAGCAGAACGCATAAATGCGTTTGTATTTGCATATAAAGTGAATACCATGGAGACAACAAACAACATCGCTATAACTATAACTTAATGATATGTATATTCAATCATACAATATCTTATGTTTCTTCTCAGACTCCGTCAGTTAAGATTACATATGTATTTAATGCAAATGAGGCTATTTCTATTGGCGATGAAATCGACACAATTCAATCAAAACCTGGACAAGGTCATGAAGCTCCAAAAAAGTACGGTACTTCCCATGGCTAAATAGTGGGCTAAAATTACAGGAAAATAATCACTCAAAAATCTAAATCTGTTGCTTAAATAAGACCGCAAAGTAAAACTGACGAAATTCAGTCTGTAGAAGTCATACAATCCCTATTGTATATGACATAATGATTAACAGACTGGCGAAGAGTGTTTTACAGATACTAAAAATAAAGCAATACATTTGCTTGAAAGATTTTGTGGTTGAGGATTTATTGTTTTCTTGTTAGATTCACATGTTATAATTGTTAGTATTATATTGTTGTGTGTGTTTGTTATTTTTTTATTTGTATTTGTTCGTTGTTGGTGTTGTCGTTGTGTTTCGTTTTCATGTTCTGCTTATTTCATTTGATTTTAGAACTCAGTTAACGACTGGTAGGAAACAAACAAGAAATGGTATAAGAATTCAGAAGTTTTTATGTGACTTATGCCGAGAGAAATATACTGCAGTATCAGACCACATCAGTTCACTACGGTTTCGTTGAAATTTTTTGTTCTGTGTACATTTGTGATGCATTTGCATTATTTAAATTCATTTAACGTGTTGTTTTTGCAACAGATTTCAATTGTTACACAGTTGTGTTTCTCGTATTTGGTATAAACAAATAAATATTCTAGCTTCGATAAATATGTTTTTGTTTCGGTATTATTTGTGTTATTTAACAGACACAGTACGCTAGTGACGCAGCTCAAAAACACGGATAACTCGTTTTGGCCCTCATATGAGTTTCAAGGTTAATATTTATAAATACAAATGTTATAATAATAAATTTGAGATATTTGCGTGCGTAATTTACTTTTGTGAGAAAATTCATTGAATCAAGTTTTATTTTGTTGTTTGTTTTAGTTTTTCAAACCTTCATGCATGATTTTTTCCTCAAAATGATTAACAATTATGTTGGTTTTTATGATGATAACGACAACATCGAGGATGGCGATGATGAAGGTGTTGCTGATTTTGATGATAATTGTGGCGATGATGATTGGGAGAAGATGGGATAAATGAGATGGGGATTATAATGGGAAAAAATGAGGATGATGATGATATGATAATGACGACGATGATGACGTCGAAAACCTTTAGAAAAGCTAAACGTTTAGTTTGCACTCATGTTTGGTTCTAATGAAAATTTCAAGATTGTTAAAAAAAAACTGCAAAAATAAAAACGTTCTTCCATGATATAATCACATATTGACAAAAGTCATTAGCTGATGCGGACTGTATTAGTTGTATAACCATGTGGATGAAAATGGTGTACATTAAGGTTATTGCGAGATGGAGACGGACTGTGCAATTGAAATTTGTTTCACATACTTGATATTCAAGACGACACAGTGATACTAGGATAACTTAAGATACGAAATCGTCATAAAATATGTGCCATGTTGAAGTGTGTGTGCTCTTCGTGTGTCTGGTGTACTTGTTAGAATTTATTTGTTAATAAATAACACATGCATATGATGTTTGTCGGATTCGCTGCACCTTTCAATCGTAAAATTAATAATATGACGCCCGCAGTGTCCGTTTCTTCTGCATCCGACTTTTTTCAATCTAATAGCTATGTTTCTATGAATGTTGGTTGCGCCAATAATTTTTAAGACATAAATGTTTAATAACTTTGAGTACACACTAACATCACTTTGCTGTTTGGAAGTGGCTTTAACAAAATGTCACTTTTCCTGTAGTTGCTCAGAATTAGCCCGTTACAAATGTTTTGAAGATTTATTTTGCATAGCGATCACTGCTGCCGACTATGTCATGTTGCCCAAGTTATTGTAAGCATGTGAATATTCAATAGGATTGGCGCTTTTGAGCAATTTACAACCAAACGCCGGGCACCGCACGCAGTTAAAAAAGTTCTTATCCTTAAAAACAACAGTGATTTTAGTGAATGAGATGAAGATACTGGCTGAAATTATTTGCGATAGATCTCCGGTAAGAAAAGCCGGTAAGTAAGGCCGAACAAATAGCAGAACTGATATGGAAATCTATATTCTCTGACCTTAATGTGTCATCATTGCAGTACAGAATAAACTAAACATTGTCACTAGTAATTTTAAGGTTTTACACATCATTTACGCAATTTATGAACAAATAATGAACAACATTCTTTAATTATAAGTCGAGTAAAGTCTTCAATTTGTTTGGGAGAAATGTTCAATTGTTATAGAAAAATATGTCTTATTCACAGTGTTTTTCCGGTCGTCTGCGCGAAATGTTAAATAAAGTTTTTCTGGTTTTATTTCCTTCACTCGCTACAAGTTTTAGAAAAAAACATACCTCGAACAACCATACAATTTCGTGTGGCCCAAAGGAATAGGCAATTTACAAACAAAGTGTCTCATATGCGAGTTCTCTCATCGTGTAAGTTATGTCACCCCTAGACGTATGTCCTTCTTTTGGTAGATTATTTTTCTACCACTACTAATACAGTTGTTGTTCGCCCGAATGTCCGCATAAAGGATGGATACGTGCTATCATAATCAATGTTAAAATCCTCTTAATAATTTAGTTATGTCATATAGCCTGTCATTATCTCAACTAAAAAGTTGCATTGGTTCGTGCTCCAGATAAATGTTGTGGCAATTTCAGGTGGTTAAAGCCCTACATTAGCACATATACTCCTAAAGTATCGGTGTCCAAGGCTATTGTTTAAGTTGGCCCGTTTTTTATCCCCAAATGGCATATTTCGTTTTTTGAAGAGGCGCAAGTTTATAAATTCCTTAATTGGGCATAAACTGATAGTATGCTGCTCCTCATTACGGGGTAAATCTTTAATATGTAAATGTCCATTCTCTTAAAAATTATTTTAGTAATTATACATCCTATTATCTAGTGAAAAGCGTATAATGTACCGGTAAGACATTTATAATGCTTTGATGCAAAAGTGGATTCTGTTTACCATAAGTGTCGTGATAGATAACCTTTCTGATTGGCTTTCCAACACGCGACTATCTGCGACAAGATGCGCGTTAAGACTCAAGCTAATGATTTACGTAAACGTGTAAAAGCGCTCTTTATGTATGTCAAGGCGCGCCTTTATCTCAATCTGTAGATCTACCCGTTGCGATAAGCACTGGTCACTAAATTAATGTCCAGTTTGATAAGGTGAAATGAAAAATCAGGGCGCCGAATCCGGTTGCCGAATCCGGCCATAGTGCGCCAAAATATTCTAGAAGTCCTTGTGCGGCCACCCATCGCATCTCTCCTTACGCTAATGAATAAACATTTGATGAGACCAGATTTTGAAGGATTTCAGTCGAAAAATATTTATTTTTCAACTCCTTATTAGCGGCTTGATGTAAGTTGCTTTTTGCTTTGACAGCGGAATAACCATATTGCGTGAACTACCATCGAACAATGAATGCAATTTGTAACGTGCTTAGTTAGAAGTATGGTCCTTTGTATGTTTGAAGCATGTTAAACTAAAATAACTCTTAAACGTGTTGTTAGAATTCGCTTTAATTGCCATTTCGCTATAATTGCCACAGTTGAAATATCTCTAGTACCCGTCGATACTATACCGTAACCTTAAATATGGTGTAATAAATGCACTGTAACATTCTCTGTAAGACGCCGTAACATTTTAATTCATCAAAATCTATCTCGTTACACTTACATGCAGTTAGTTTTGAGACAGATCTTGATAAGATTGATTCAATATTCTTTCTTGCTTACTTTTGTTTTTATTTTCTTTTGTGTAACGTCAGACTTTAAATTATAGTCCAATTATTTTATCAGTTGTCTATACAGGTCTTCCATTTCATCAATAACATAGAAAAAAAATTCATGACAAGCTAAGAAAGAGGAACACAATATCCGTATTTAAATAAACATTGGCTTACACGTACACAAACTATTCAAAATTACCGTTATTTACAATTATTTACCATTTATTTAAACAACGTCCCGTATCGTCAACAAACTGTGGAAAGACGCCGTAACCGTTGTAGTTATGACGCCGTATCGCGTTGTCGTACAGACGCACCTCTCATTGTAACGTAGTTCAGCGGGAGTGAATATAGGGTAATATTAAAGAAAGAAATGTGGGCAGCAACCAGTGTTTGTCCACTGTTGTAAAATATACAAACATACATTAACATACAATGAATTTTGGTGGTGTCTTTAAATGGAGGCATCCGTGTTTTTGCAACATGTCTATTGTTTATGCTGATCAATATATCAGAGTGTGTTGTTGCATGAGCTAACTGGGAGTTCGGTGAATTCCTTTAATTTATACCATGAAGCAAGCTGTATGCTTTATTTAGAACAATAGGTTGATTATTTTGATATAAAGCTAATTGCTCTACATGAAATAAATTTAATAATAAAACAATACTTTAAAGTTCCCACGACTTATAAACACATTCACATCATTTACTAAGTCGATTCCGCAAAACAGTTAGTCGGTCCCATGACTTAATAGGTCACTTGTACGAGATAGTTAAAGACATTCATCACATCCATCTGTACCAGAAACTAGTCAATTATTTATGTTATTATACAATAATGTGTTTGTGCGTTATTTTACCTAGCCAATAATCACTAGTCATATTGCTGGATCCGTTTCAATAGTCATTAAAGTTTCTATAAAAATAAACAGTTACGTTGAAACGTCTTTGAAATATCTTGAACACATCATGGTACAAAAACATATAAACATATCTTCAAATGTTAACTGTAAACTTTGATTCAAAGCATACAAAAATACACTTTAGTGATAAAAGGTAAAATGTACAAACATGTTATGGCAATTTACTTTCAACGGAGTTTACACCGTTCATTCTCCTCTATTGATGCAAGTTACTGGAATGGTAAACGTGTATTTATAATTAAACTAACTCTATCGTATACCCTCCACAGTCCATCTTCATCTCACATAACAAGTGTATGAATTTGTGCTTTAGGGGGTTGCAGATACTTTATTTGCGATTAAATGCGGTAGAATGAAGTGGAATGAAGTGGTAATCTTGTTTCTATAATAAGCATACAATTTCCTCCACCTGTCACCATGTGACAATACACTTATGTGCTAGAGGGGTCAGTGGATTTGCAATATTACATTTATATTTAAACTGATACTACCGTCCTCACTTCTCCATCCGTCTCCATGTCACAGTACACATGTATCCTGTTGTGATAGAGTGAAATGGTGATATTGTACACGCCACTTGTAAGCGTCAAGATACGAGCTATCAATTCGAACCGGTCTTTGGCTGAAAAGATCAACGCATAATTTTGTATTAATAAAATTTGCTTTAATCGTCTTGTCGCATTTTTTACAAGATTCGAACATGATGTTTTCATGTATCGGTCTATAAAATGTTTAAATGATGAAGACATATGTGAAAGATTAAAGTAAATGATAAATTTTGAACAAGTAAAAGCAAAATAGAATAAACAATGCCGAACTTAAACCGCAAGGCTAATGCAGTTTCGTCAACCATCTTTCAAAGTTTAATTGTCGCATGGTCGTATCCTTATCTGATTACAATCGCAATAAAATGTCGACCATTAATTCCAAATTCATCATTGACCAACCACTGGAATGTTAAAACGACTTGTTTAGATAACGAAACAATATTTCAAAACATGGGGTAATGTCAGTGATCAATGCATGAACATTGTCATGAAAATAATTTTTAAATAAAAGAACGTTAGTCTGAGCATGCATTTTCATGCCTGTATTTAATGTAATTCAATACCTTAAATATGTGCGTGATGTATGTCGTTATTGCAGTTCATGCTACACAGGTCCGCAGTACGACACTGAACGTCGTTTGAACGCATCACTAACATCTTGTCACGCTTTCCAAGTATGTCTATAACATTGTGCGTTCAACACTTTAAAGTTTAAATCGGGTTGTATAAGCTCTTCACAAAGACTATCTAAGTTCTGTTTTGTGTTAATAAGAAAAATGTCGCGACCATAACAGTCCGATCGATACATTGTTGAAGTTCGTATTATCAACACCCTGTTTAATCTTTCAATAATTCTTAACATAATGTGTATTTACGTAATCGATGCGTTAGAACTCAATTGTGATATTGTGAACACATGTATATTATATTGTTGTTAAATGCATAACTAAATTACAAATATTGAAGAGCCACCTACTTACAGACTATTGAGTAAAAAATGATAATTGTTCTTAAGGAAAAATAATATGAGGGTCGAATACACTTCTCGTTGAATGCATTTCGATGCATACACAGTTGTTCAAAACATACCTTTGCCATTGACGCTAAAATTGTAAGATACATATGAACAAATAATTATATTTTGTTATATGTGTTAGTTATAAACAATAAAATACAAACAACAACATCTTTTAGATAGTTGAGTGCATAGAGACTAACAAGAATAATGTGAAAACTTAAGAACGAATACGGAATAAGTATTTATACCATATCTGAGATACACGTATGCGTTAGACCAACAGATTTATTTGTCATATGTATATATACCTTGCTCCATATATATATATATATATATATATATATGGATTTTTAACACTTAAAAGAGGTGATCGACATGCAACACCCCATGCAGTTTGACAATATGTATTTAATACAATATTGTATAAAGATACTGATACTTCATGATAATATAAAAAGTTGGATAAAATTACAAGTTGGATATGGAAATGTCAACAAGTATAATTGCTTAAAAATGCCTTCAATTATTCAACTTATACACAACTTTATACACGTGTCTGGGTTTTCGTTAACATACAGAGGAAATGAAATTGTCATAATTGTTATAATTATGTTTCGTGCGTTATTGTGCATTAAACAAATTCTACTCGAATGCTGACAAAGCTGTGTTTATAGTTTCTAAAAATTACATATAAATTATTGTTCACTTAGAGATGCGTTTAAATTTATTTAAAAAAAGATATAACTCACTGCTACCATAATTTATGCACGCACGCGATTCGATATTAACATCTCTTTAAATGTTGCGACATTTCTTATTTCTCTTCCTGGTCGGCCGTTAACTAAATAAATAGCTCGCTTTATGTTTAAATCACCGACGCTTTGTACACATTTATTGAAAAGCAGTGTGTGCAGGTAGTTAGTGGATTATTCTAGTAAAACAATGGATAAAGGCCTCGGTAAGTCATATAATGAATGCAACATTTGTTATAATTACTTGTTTCTTCGTGCATTAAATGATTAGGTGATAACACTTGACAATACAATTACAATCATAGCGTAGACATCTTGAAAAGATAATTGGTTCGTGTTTCTCATTGTAATACTTACAGCTAACGCTTTCTAATGGGTGACAAATGGTTTATATAATTCCTAACTGTCAGATTGACTAGGGCCAGATTGAAATGTAATATTCAATAAATGTAACCATGGCTTGCACTTACAATAGAAAATAAGAACATTAAATTAATGCTCATTTTTATGATGTTATTCTTGTATTAACGCCAATACGCTCCTTGCTAAGAGCGCTGGTCTACAACAGCCGTGTGTTTCATTCGATAACGTGTTTTTTTTAAGTAATTGTACGCGAAGAATTATAATTGTAAGAAAGACTTGTTTATTAGTTGATAAGTATTTTCTTTCAATTTTGGATAAAGGAAGTCTAAAGCAGTTTTTTGAAGTTTCAATTTTCAATTAAAACAATTTTCTTCGCGAATACTTTCCTGACAAAATTAATTTTTTCGGCAACTATATGTATGGTGCTATATACATTCAGACTACATTGTATTTATATACGATAACTTTAAAACGGTAAACAAATTCTCCGTATACTGTTTCTGTGGCGTTAAGCGAGGTTTATTTATGAAATATATATTATCGCCCAGGTGAAGGTCAGGGCTGGTCTCGCCGGCAGTGTATATGATTGACGTGCATAAAGGCTTGCATACATATATCCTTCACTTATTAAACATATTTTTTGATATATTGCGAATGCCAAGATTTATTTTTCGACTATGATCGTTTACAATATTTTTTTGCTGAGTTCCACGAATTCTTATGATTTTTTTCAGAAAATAACGATTGTGTTCCACTATTCCATATGATTTGGTACATGCATATATATTTTCATACGCATAACTTACCAACATTAACACCATTTGTTAAACTTTTTAATAGTTAATCAGGTTACATTTTCAGAAAAAAAAGTCCAAAAACGCGTTTTTTTCCACACTCTGGATAAAATCTGGGAGCATGTAATTGCTGCTTTCTTCCTCTTTCATTCTTTAATACACACATATTCTATCCTTCACTATTGATGTTGAAAACATGACAATATGTCTCGAAGCACATTTCATCTGAATGACAGCATATTGCATGCATGGAAAATTGTCTGCAGGCCGTAGGCAAACGCATCTGTTTTCACTTATAGTTAGACGTCCACTTTATTTATCAACATATGACAAATGCAAGTAAATGACATATATCTATGTATTTTTCAATGATGTGTGCATGTTTTGTTTTGTATTTTTGTGATACAAAAGTCATTTAAATTATTTAAGTAAGTGAGATTTTACATTTTATTTGATTTTACATCACAATTGATAGTTACAGCACATGTTACTAAATTAATATTGGTCTTCTGCTAGAACATTTTAAGGTTGCTTTTAAGAGATAAGAGATATAAGAGAAAGAGTTTTTGTCAGCCTGTAGAACACTTCTAAACATTGTATAATCAGCAGAACAATAACAATATTTTAAACTGTCTATGATGACACATTTCACACTCATACAGCCAGTTGACATTTTTGAAAGGGCTCTCAATTATTCTGAGATATACGAGAATATTTACCTCAAGATAGACAACACATTTTCAGAATCGGCTTTTGTAAGTTAATAACCTAGGATGGTTCTACCTCAGGCATAATGCTTGACTGTAAAGCTTAAACGGGTACCTAAAAAGGGATTGCATGTTGAATTTGTTAGATGTGGTATGCTAGTTCAGATTGAATGAATTAGATTGCGTGTCTAGATCTCTATCCTGTGAAGCTTAGACGCATACACAACTTCATGCTTTGGCGTTTGTTGAATTACAATAATGATATATTACTTACCTGTGTTTGTATTTTGTGAATACATATAATTTGGAAGAAAAATTCAGTTCCCTAGATGGTTGTTTACTAGATTGCGATTACAGTTACACATGACATTAACCATTGTGTGGGTTACTAAATAATACAATGCTGAATGTCTTGGATTGTTTATAATGTCTGATTGGAATCGAAGATTAAAAAAACATCACTCATCTTTGAGTTGAAGAGTGGAACAATACACTTCTGTAACAACAAAGTCTTGGCACAAAGCCGGAACTCAGTTGGTGCATACTTTTAGATTCATATCATATGAATCTAGTTTTCAAAAAAATGTTTTGTTCCCAGCTTATTTGTATCGAACAATATAAGATTATCAAAAGCCAATGAATTATCCCAAGTGTCTTGCACATTTGCCCTAAGACAGACACATCATTTGTCCTTCCTTAGGAAGATTTATATCTTCCTTCTGAACAATTAAATCTTCCTGTGCTCAGTATGTAGAGTTCAGATCATCATCATCATGTTCATAAAATCATCATCATCATCAACTGCATTTATCCTTTTAAACTTATTTGGCTGTCCGGTCAAAATAAAATAGCTAGCTTTTGCAGATATCATTAACAAATCGTCCAAACTTGAGTCTAAGGTGCGAAAGGACCTCGGAATATACACACATTTCCTATTATGTCTCCTCTGTCAAGAGTTCGATCTCGCTATATTTTTTTCTTATAATTTTTTTGATTCTATTTAATCTGATTTATTGATTATCTGCATTAGTTAAGGGCATTTTATAAAATTTATTTTATAATATATATACAAATAATTCAAGCACTCTATTTTTTGTTGCCACAGTCCTTGCTGAATAATCTTGGTTTGTATTTAATCGGATTTATTTACCGCATTAGTTACGCGCATTTTATATAATATAGTTTTTATAATAATTATATTATAATAATTTTAATAATTTATAAAAATAATTCAAACACTCTATATTTTGTTGTCATAGTCTATGTTCATTAATGACGTAATGAAATGAAGGTGCATATCTGAATGACTCCAATTAAGATTTAAATGACAAGAACTTTAAGCAATGTTTATATTAGCTCAGCGACCAAGATGGTCACTTAACATTATAGAACGGAGCTAACTTCGAGTAATTTGTGGCATGCGTACACACTAGCGTTTCTTTGGAAATTTCCTTTCAAAATCGAAATCAAATTTCAATATTTCAACACCAAGGCATTTACTAGATAAAACCCCGGGCCATCGATAATAAATGACATCCTCTTTTCAGATAATTTGTTTAAAGTAGCATAAATATTTAAAATAAAGTATGCCAAACATGTCACATAATTATAAAGTGTTGGGTATTTTTAACTGAAATTGAAAGGATTGTTAATCTTCGTATATTGAAAGGCTCCGAAGATGTTTGTGTGATTGGCTGCGCGTAAAAGATTTCGTTTTTATAGTTGTTAATTAATGGCTTGAAACAGCTCAAAAAGAAGTCTCAATGAAGACAGTGTACAGTGCAAAATGGAATAAGTGATTAAGATCATTTTTATACTTCGGAATTAGTTAAACATGCAGCAAAAGGTTTGGATATCTGAGGGTAAACATCAACAACAATTAACAACAACGCCATACTAATACAACGGAATGTCGGCTTAAGCGTATCATTGCCGAAGCGTACCACTTAACAGACTGACACGTACCTCGCCACAGCGTTATTATATGATCTGTTCTGAATAATCAGTGCATGTAATGATGATAAATGTCGTGCGCGTATTGAAACATTTATAATATGTAAACTGTTTTAAAACTATGTATACATGAATTCAAATATTTATCAGCTCATGTTTTAAATTACGAGGTCATTTATTAATTAATGAAAGATTATAAAAATTCACAGTTTCAACTATATACATCTAGTTGTATATAGATCTAAAATCTATGCTGTAATTGGATACAAATACTAATGCTGCAGCTGTTTTAAAGTACATTCGATAAATGAACGAAAAACTGAATACAATAAAATGATTCAAATACTACTTAAATACTATAATAATTTTACTGAATACAAATTGCATAATTTAGCGCTGAACTTCGTTCATAGTTTCATTTCATGTAAAATACATCTACATTAGGAACATTTTTGCATCTCATGGAGAATTCTAAATTCGTAGGAAGATTAAATAACCCGCGTGAAATCAAAAGATTTGGATTGGCTGTTATTTCTGGAAAAGCCCTGATTGGCTAAAATATTAAAAGGAGCAATTAAATCTTCCTTAGGAAGAATTCAAAATTTATAGAAAGATATAATAGCGCGCGTGAAATGCGTTAAACGCGTATTTTGATGGGTTGTTAGTTTTAGCAAAACCCTGATTGGCCATAACATTTGTAGTAACAATTAAATCTTCCTAAGGAAGAATTTCAAAAAGTGGCACTGTATTATTTCGCTTAACATGGGTCTAAATAACGTTTAAAAGCTCTTTTCTTATTGGGTTAAACAGTCATAAATCAGCCAATAAAGAAAATCGAGATATTTATCTTTCTGAATATTCAATGCCATGCCGCATCCAAGCTAATTAGAAAATAAAAATCTTACACCAAAAAGTTTGTTATGTTTTTTATCTTATAACAGACAGTGTTTAAATCTGTCTTTTAATACTAAATTTATAAAGAGTATTCTTGTTATTTCAAATGTACTTGTGTAACAATCTTCTTTAAAATGTTTATTGCTAGTTGCGTTTTCTGTTCCTTGTTAAAAACCGCTTAGAGTTGAAGGCTGATTTCTTTACTGAATTTGTTTCAAAACCTTCCACATAACACAAGCTCCACTTAAAACGATAAATGTCGCACAATATAATAAGCGATTGCCATTAAGCATAAAGCGGTTTGTTGATGAACAGGAAGATGTGTGGTTAACGGAAACGCGACAAACTTTAAAAAAAAAATTGCTCGCTGCATAGTATGATTTTTCCTTCCGCGATTGTTACTCACAATGTTTATGGGTTCTACTCATCTACTAATCTGTCATGTTGACATGTTAAGCAGATGCAAAAGTTTACACTCATCCCTATTTTACAGTGATTTTTTTAAGTTTCGACTATCTTGTCAATAAAGTTTCAGTTTCAGTTTATTTGCAGAATCATCAAATACATTCATCTGGCCACATACTAAACAAATATACATAAAGATGACAAAACAAATTAAAAACTGAATAAAAAGCATTTCACATAAATAGATAATTAAATTATTACGTGAGTTAATAATTGATTTGCAACATTAGTCTTAACAAGAAGCAACAAAGTAGCATGGCATCATAGCATTCTAAATAAATATGGAAATATTTCTTTATTGTCTAGTGTTAGTACTGGACATCATAGATGTGAACTTATTGGCAGTATAAAACGAATGGTTAACATTATACTTTATTATTAAATCTTTATAAAGCGTATATATACATAAGAAATGATATTGTAATTCAACCATGAATCACACAGTCTGCATTTCCTGCTTTCTATAGCAATGTTATTGTTTCTACCAGTTTCAATTTCTAACGAATGAGCTCTTAGTCTAAATCTTGTTCGAGCTTTGCTATGGCCATCATTATCAACACATTCCATTGTTTCAAATGTAAAATCCTTTTTAAATTTCAAATTTAAATATGATTTACTTTGCGAATTTATCATATCATACCATGACTTGAGGTATTGACCGCGAAGTCGTTGTTTGAGTTTGGATGATGTATTTTATGTTAACATTCTCATGCAATAAATAAGTAAAGCCTAAATTGTCAATAAAATATTTGCTAGCTTTTGCCCAGCATAGTTTTACATAAGTGATATTCCTATCGTACATAGATCGTATTAGTGAGTTTGGTGAATTAATAATTTTGCAAGAGAATTTAAAAGTCCTCACTTTTCATATAATAGATAATATAGAAATGAACCTTGAAATGTCTTCAGCTGAAACAGTAATTTTCTTTTCAACTAGACGTTTAAGAGCTGTCTAAATTGTATTGTATCATTTGTGTAATAATTATATTCAGCTTAAATGCACATATGCACACATTTTAGAGATATACATACAATTTAAAAGCACCAAACCTTACTGAATTGTTTTTTTTTTACAAATATAAAATCATCAACGCAATTAATGGAAGACTACTTGAAAACAAGTAAGAAAACTCATATAGTATGTAAAAATGTACAGTGAATCCGGACTAAGTTATCAATATGTTGAAAACAGTAATCACACGTCGCATGGGTATTAGAATCAAAGTGCTGTAGGCGCTGAAGGCCTGGGGCTAGATTTAGTGTGACGTAAAATGCATTTAGGATGTTTTGTCCGAATTTCTCCCTGTGTCCGCATTTATACGGATTGGCCCAAGCGGTTGAGTGCAGAAGCTCAGAGACTGTAAGAAAACACAGTATTTGTGTATATACTACAGTGTACAGAGACGGTGGACACGATACTGGTTGTGAGAACGATAACCTTTTGTTCAACTCTACAGATCTGCTAGAGGTTCGTCTACATAGGCGGTGAAGATACACAACAACAACAACAACATGGCCGCAAAAAAACGGCCGTTGTTTGCGTCAAATAAATCACTTTCAATAGCCAAAAATAGCTTTCTATTAAATAATTAACAGATCAGGAAAACACTCATACTCCCTTTGTACTGTGTATACAAAAGAAAATCCACTTTAGCACAAGTCTCACTATTGCCAGTAGAGCCCCGGTCAATCCCTGTTTGCTAACGCCGGTCGACCGGCGAGGATCGGGATGATTCTAAGAAATGTTTTAACACAGTCACAATATTTCCCGGTTCAGCCCCGGTTGAAGCCGGTCAACAGCCCGGCAGAGTCCCGGTCTACCCGGACTGGCTACGGTTTATCCCGGTGAAGCCCCGGAAGAGCCCCGGTTGTCGCCGCTAGTGCCTAGGTTGAGCACCGGTGAAAGCCGGCAGCGTCCCGACATAGCCCCGGTTGTCGCCGGTAGTGCCCCGGTTGTGCCGGCAGCGTCCCAGCAGAGCCCCGGTATACCGTAACACCGCCGGCACTCACCGGGGCTATAACGACATCATACCCCGGCAGAGCTACGACAACGCTCCGGTTTCACCCCGATCGTCGACGGTAATGCCCCGGCGGATCCCCGGTCAATGCCGGTGGCGTCCCGGCACAGCGCCGTTTAACTTATGTACCGTAGCTATAACGGGACTCTAATTGCATTCACCGGGGCTCCTACGGGGCGTTGCCGTAGCTCTGCCGGGGTCTGTATGGGCTCCGGTGGAGCTACGGTGCCGTCCCGGTTGTTCCTGGTGCCATCCCGGTAATTATCGGTGCCGCGCCGGTCGTTTCCGCTCCTGACCGGTGACTCCCGGTTCATCCCGGAGGTATTGAACGTTTAAATACTTTCCCGGAGGAACCCCGGTTTTCCCTGGTTCATCCCGGTCGTCCCCGTTGGAGCCCCGGGGACGCACCGGGGATCCGCCGGCATCATAGTGAGACTGGGCCTTTACCAAGATAAAGAACGGTGTACAGATTGTGTACGTTGTCTCACGTAGAACCTTTCGCGCTCGATTTGCGCGCTCGATCTGCGCAGTGAAATATCATGAATATTTGTTGTTGTTTTTTTTCTTTTTTCTTGAATGTCTCGTTTACGTCAAATAAAATAGCATCATATTAAAATATGCTAAATATAATGTCTTCAAAAAATGTATCAGAAAAAAAACTGTCTTACTGTTTCCGTAAACACTCGTATCTGTTTTGCCAAGACCGTCAAGTGAGGAACTTATTCTCGCATGAATATGCAAACAATTTTACATCCATCGAGATGTTTGCTTTTGGTATCTGTCTTGTTGAGGGATCGCGCATTTGTTGCTCATGAACAGTTCGTCGATTACGCAGTTTATCTCCAATTTGTCCTATGTAATATTTATTGCAACCACTATTTACTGAGACATAAATAACATGTTTAACATGGCATGACATTTCTGTTTTTATTTCAAATATTTTACCTTTAAATTAAAGTTGTCACCTTCTATAATGTAAACACACAGCATCTTGGATCGTTACCTTTTTTCACACTGGGCTGGACTGTGTTAAAATTAGATTATGTGAGTAACTGCTTTCAATTGATTCTTTTTTTACACTTTATTATTTTTGCATTTTGTAAAATTTGGTTCATACTTGAGTAAGCTTTCAAAATGTTAATATTATTTTTCTGTTCACCGAAAACTTCTTTATTTTTAGGTTTATATGTAGATTTGAACGGTATAAAATATGTATTTTCCGCAGGTTTTTCTGTTAATAAAAGTTCACGCGGAACCAGAAGAGCCTGTTGGATACCTTGTTTAATGACACATTTAGGGTATTCTCTTTGTAAAAGTGATGTAAAAATAGTTTCTTCTGGAACTTGCCTAGGTAAATGTTGAATAATATATATGTTATTGTTTACATTACTGTCTATATGCTGAGCAAAAGGATATAGCAGAATATCTAATAAATTACTTAGTCTATTAGTTTCACAACTTTGACCCGCAACACTTGGTCTGAAAATTAAGTGTTCTGGGTCTAAAAGTTGAATATATTCTGAGTTACATTTCTTAACTACGTCCTGGATTATTTTTTTTTTGTGTATTTTTGGGAGTCCATAGAATGAACTTGTTTTCCATTTAAAATTTAAGATATAATTTATTTCATCATTAGTTAATGTAATATTGATGTGATTTAATGTTCGTATTTTGGTGAATGTTTGTTGACAACCAGAATTTGGTATTTCTTTAAAATAATCAATATCGTTTAAAAATTACCTCAAATGTTCTTACATAAAAATCCGTGTTCATAATGAAAATTACACTGCCTTAGTCGGACTCTATAATTATTATATCGTTAAACAATATCGTTATCGTTATATTATAATCGTTATATCGTATTATATCAAACGAAACTATCAATGAAAAGGTTGTACGAGAAAGATCAGTCATGAACGATTTTAAGATGCAGATAGAACAGAGGTATTTCAAGCACAGATAGATGGCAAGTTTGCTGCCCTTAACATCTTTGACAATGTCATCGACACCATAACTAACAACATCAATTATGTCCTACTGGCATCGGCCGTAGAAATGCTTGGGATTGAGAGAAGGAAGAAACAAGCCATGGGTGACGACCGAAATCATGAACCTATGTGACAAAGACGAGAGCTGAGGCGTGAGAAGTACACCAGCCAGGACTGAGGCAAATTACCAAAAAGCAGAGAGGGCGGTAAGAAAGACGATTAAAGAGGCCAATGAGGAACGAATTGAGGAACAATGTATCAACATCTACAAAGAGATGACCGCAATCAGCAGTAAGAAGGCATACAACACCATCAAAGCCTCCACAACTACCCGCTTCAACATTGAGACGGAGTTTTTGGAGGCAGTGAGTAGTCTTAAGGCAGGAAACTCTTTGGGACATAACAACGTCTTTTCCGAGCTGATTAAACGCAGAGAAGAGGCAGCGACTTCAGCAATGACGGAACTTTTCCAACGGTTCTTGAAGGAGAAAAAAGGCCCAATGAGTAGATCCAGTCCCTGGTCATACCCCTACCGTTAAGGCAATTTCAAGTTGTGCAAGAATTAACGCAACATCAGCATCATTAGTCATCTCAGCTAAGTCATGCTACGCATCATCCTTAATCGTTAGAAAAGTAAGGCAAATTAACTGCTGGCCGAAGAGCAGGCTTGATTCAGAGCTGGACGGAGCACAGTGAAACAGATTTTCAACTTCAGAATCATAATTGAGAAACACCTGCAACACCAACGTGAGCTCTTTCACAACTTCACGATGCTTCCGACCGCGTAAGTCATAATGGCCTATGCCATGTTTTGAGAGGAATCAACATTGACGAAGTGTTGGTGCAAGTATTGCAAGGCCACTACGGTAACGCAAGCAGCGCAGTGATTCTAAACGGACAGTGGAGATACTTTTTCAGGACATCAATAGGAGTCCGTCAGGGATGTCTGCCCTCTCCAGTTGCCATGAAAAGATAATGCAGGAGAGTCTCCATGACCACCACCCTCTATCTACATCAGTGAAAGAACAGTCTCTAACTTAAGCTTCGCTGATTGACCTCGTGGGTGGCATCAGCACTGAACTTCTAGATCTCAACAACAGATTCTATTAAAGAGCCGGAGCATACGGGATGGGAGTTCAGCACGAAAAATACGAAGATCATGATAAGCAGCACGACCAACACTAGTGCAGACATCACCATGACCGGGTGACCTGGCCGCTTCACGCGGACACAGAACGCAGGACCCAGGCATTTGAACATCAATCTCTCCAAAGACTGCTCTGCATCTCTCACACCAAAAACACGACCAATTCAGTTACGCACCTAGCAATACGGCTGTTAGAACCTTTAATTTTACGAATTTTAAAGTTTTCATCCTGTTAGTAAACTTAAGAACATTGCCGGATCCCGCTAAATTTGAAACAATTGACCAGTTGTACACATAACTAATAAATCAGTTCACGCAGGTAGTTTAAAGCTTTTCCTAGTTGAAAAATGGAAAAGTCATTTAAATATTTGTATCTTTACTTCATACCGTATGTGATTATATTCTTTCAAAAAAGCAGAGTTATAAACAATTTGTAAATATAATTCAAATCACAATTGTATAGCTTATTGAAATTAATTATATTAGCTTTGTATAATTGTTTAAATTACACGTAAAGTTGAATGCTTTAGCTATACAGTAAGGTGACAACTAGCTCTAAATTGGTTGCGTCCTCGTTACAGTGGCATGGGAATTTAAATTTACTGGAATTTATTCTGGAACGGATAAAATATGTTATGTACATTACAAGTATACGGCCAATGGTAAAGACAGGGTTATATTAAACCTTAAAATAACTGGAATTGCGACATTCCGTTTTTCTTAACAAATATAAAATACTAGCAGATGTGATTGAAATTAAGATGTCTCATCGTCATTATCCCACTTTTCTTGACGTAAATCTCTAAGAAAACTTACGTGTGAAATAATAAATATTCCGTAAATTCAAATATTCACCAATTCATTTTGGATCAAACCTGGCCTTCCTGCCTCTATCTACATCAACAGTTTTGTAAAACATTCTGTTTAATTGTAGCCTGTATATATCCAAACCATTGACGTATTGTTATTGGCTCTAGGTAATAATACTATATTCTTCACCCTTCAGGCTAAAAATGGGTTTAGTTATACGGGCTACTGAATTACATTAATTTCAATGACGTGAAGGTGCAGATTTGACCCAACGGATGATTGCGTCTAAAAGCTCGTCTGGAACCGAACATCGCTTTTATACTAGGTTTCCAGTATCGTGCGATTTATTACGATTTATTTCGAATGAATGTCATATATTTTCGCGGATGTTTTTTTAACTACAGTTTAAATGACAAAGAAATGCGATAAATTATATTCCAATACGATGTGTGGCGCTTCTTTGGGATAATGTTCCACGATCTGTATAACAAATTGGTTTCCAGTTCAGATACAATCAGAACTTGCAAATCGGATTGTTTTGATGTAGTCTGCGACGATGCCTGCATCTTGCACGACAATAACCACTGCGATCCCGATAGCATACGACCTTACAGGTGCAGATTCATTACTACTCGTTCATCACGAATTCAAGCGCTCAATACCGATATGAATTGACAGCATAAACAATTACGACCACGACTGGATCCAGATGGATATAAATACGGCCGAATTGTGCATGAACATCACTATGGAATCATCTTTAAACGGAGCACTCCTTAAAAATGTATAATGACAGATGCTGACGACGTATGATTCGTACTATAACAATATGGGTAAAATACATCTTATTAGAATGATAGACTAGCTACCACAACACAAAAGGCAGTACAGTACAGTACATTACGCAACCGAGGGGGGGGGGCGGGGGGCAGTGTTCTTGAAAATAGATAGGGAAACGGAGGAAACAGCAGCGCTAAGTCATATGTCCAGCCTCCAGAACATTCATTTTCGGTTGGAAGATTCAGTCACGATTTACTTCTTCGATGCAATCGGTGTTCTCAAACAACTTGCTATCTTATATAATTGTATGCACAACTTGCATCTTACAGTTACGTTTTTAAAAACATGTGTTTACAACTCTCAACAAATCAAGAAATAATTGGTGCTAAATGATTTATTACCTACAAGGCTTTATTAATAAATGAGGTAATTTGTATTAGGAACATATAGTGATACGCATCAGACCGTGGGTGGTCTGGTATCCTCGTTACTAATTGTATCAACTCGCGAATGATGTTTCAATATTTCATAAGAATACCAGTCATTCTCGGCAGGTTTTGAACATTAGGATAATGCGAAACGTTATATCTCGTGGTTGAGCTTGTTCGTCGTCTTGTTCTAGGTCGGCCATAATCACTAAGATGTCATATATTCTGAACAAGGACCGTTGAATTGCTAACTTTGTCTGAGCCATCCAAAACAAATCTGTTTTAAAAACACAATAGATGCCACTTATGTTATGATTTGATAAGATCTGATAAGGCCTAACGATTGGTCAACAATAACCGCAACGATTTGTTAAGTGATGATAACCATAAAAATTGGACATTGGAATAAGCATGTCATGGATAAAACGTTAACTGTTGGAACTTTAGGAAAAGCAACCTTAAGCATAGCGACCGACATCAAAAGCGCCTTAAATGGCGTTAGGACAATTATATGTGGGAACCGATTCTAGTCACCGTATTTCATACAACATTACACTAATTGCCCAAATCAAAAGTAAAATGACAATGATGTATAAAAATCAATATTGGGAAAACACTCGTAGATATATTTGAAACCTATGTGTCTTTATTGCAATGCTCGACACATATAAGTACTCTAAATGAAAAACAAATACAATTGTTTTTTGATATCTTATATTGAAGTGTATTTCATACTTAACTGAATATTCACACACTTTGATGTAATTACGGGTCTCTGTAAATCTAGTGTATAAGCATTAGTACCTGTACATCGTTTTTTTTTTTGTTTACACCCGAACATGTTTGGATGTTGCAAACGTTGGGCTGTATTTAGTTTTGTTTGTAAGTTCGTCACTTTGTCATTTATATTTATTTGCAAACAATATTTGTATCTTCAGTTATATTATCATATGTGTTCTTCACAACGGGTGTGGTCACAGCTTCATACCAAGGATGTAAGTAAGCTACAATCAAAATTATTTAATTGTACTATCAAATGTTGCTCTAGACATATAGACACAACCAATTATTTATTAATCCAACCCAGCGATTTAAAAAAAATAATAACGATGTAGTTTTAATATTTAAAAGATTGTTGTCTTTCGAATGTAGATAACTTCACCGACAAAGACATCAGACTGATTGGTGGTTACAGCGCATTGGAAGGACGAGTTGAGATCAGAATACATGGCGTCTGGGGAACAATGTGTTCTTACGGTTTCGATATGAATGACGCAAATGTACTGTGTAGAATGCTGCACATGGACCTACGGTAAATTACTAACTACACTACAATGCAAGATGTGAGCACAAATAATAATTCCATTGTCTATACGTATACACTATCTAGGATGTTTACATTAGAACACTTTGAAAGTGTTGATCAATTGCACACTCACATAATGCAATTAATATTTAAGAGTAGTGCATGTATAAAGCCATTTATTTATTTGATCCACTGCATACCTATTGATAAACTGTCTTGTATAAGAAATAAAAAAAATGTTTTTGCAAAAGTTGAAATGAACTTGTTTATGTGAATATGGCATCTGAAAGTAACGCATCGCAATCCGATGAAAATGAATAAGTGTATATTTTTTTAATGAAGATCTGCTTTTAGTAATGCTTTAACAGAAACACGCAACATATACAGACAAACATATACTTATAGTAACACATATATGTTAAAAGTAACACTTATAAACCCTTCAAGTAGCTTACTTTGCATGCAATTGTATTTTGTTTCTTTGATACAAAGTTCTTTAGACTATTACATCGACGGAAGATATGGGGTCGGACGTGGACCTATATTTTATCTGCATTGCTCGGGTTCAGAACAATCGATAAACAACTGTCCCCGTTCCCAATACAATTCGTCCGGATGCACACACTCCAACGATATTGGCCTAATGTGCGTCGGTATGTTTATCTTATTAGAAATACTAATAGCATATATTTAAAGGGGCCTTTCCACGTTTTGGGAAATTGACAAAATAAAAACAAGTTGTTTCAGATTCGCAAATTTTCGTTTTAGTTATTATATTTGTGAGGAAACAGTAATACTGAATATTGACCATGCTCTAAAATAGCGATTATATGCATCTTTTGACGATTTAAAAACCTGAAAATTATAAAGCATTGCAATGCGACACGATTGAATAATATGGTGTGTTCTTCGAGGATTGCTAATATGAATTATAAAATACATCAATCATGGTATGAGCACGGATGGTTGAGTGGTCTAAATGGGAGTCTTTTTACTCCAGGACTCTAGGGGTCAGTGGTTCGAGCCCAGTTGGGGGTTACTTTTTTTTCTTTTTTAAAATTTTTATTTTTGATTTTATACTCGAGATTTTTAGATCCAATGCTTAAATTTATCAATATAAAGTATTAAATGACAACCTTCATTAAATTCCAAAATCTGTGTTAAGGCCCCTTTAAGATAGATAATAGTTGTTTTGCAAATGGAAGAAATATAATTATAAACTTCACACTTTAAATTCCAAGTTAACATTTATTGACATATTGTGTTCTTACACACGTGTTATCTATCGAATATGAAATAGTCGTCATCAAGGAGTATGACCACTCTTATTTGATAACCATTATTTAATCAGGTTGTCAAAATGCAACACTAGAAACGTCCCATGGTCTACTTGAGCACGTTAACATAACCAACTTCGGTGATGTATACAGCGGCTCGTGTATTCACGGACTATCTTCACAAGAGTTCATGTTTACATGCACCCCATTAGGCGGATGGATTGAACTAATAAATCAGTGTACAAATACAGGTAATGCATACGTAGTTTTCCTCAAACATTTAAAGTCCTTTTACGAGTGAGAAAACCAGTTATTTGGTATTCTAGTTTATCGTTTCTATATCGTTTTTGCTGTTCGATAGTCGTACGCAATATTCGCCTGACGGGTGACTACTACATGGAAGGGTTTGTGGAGGTCTCGGTAGGTGACACGTGGCTTCCACTTTGTGGTTATACGACAATCAATCGGAACATATATTATATAGACGTTTCAAAGGCAAACATTGTTTGCTCTATGATTGGAAAAAGGTGAGTTGTAAATTACGTATAAATTTTACATTAAATAAATCGATCCGATTTATCATTTATTTTCGGTCGCTTAAAAAATAGTATTGTTCTATCATAGTTTGTTGTAGAATAAAAGACGGTCAGGATAACGTACATCAATTTTCCGAGTCGGGCATGTTCTGTCTAGTTTATAAAGATATTTGTATTTTGACGATGCTGCTTCAGCGAAGCAGCTCGTCTAAGTTATCATACCATAAACAAAATTATTCACACTGCCAACCTATGTAAACGACAGAGCCAGTCCGATTGAGATAGCTTAATTTTCTCAATCAGCATACCTCGCTGATTATCGTTTACAAAGGCAAAGGCAGCTTGGTTCCCGTCCTCTTTCAAATTTATCAGACGTTCGGGACACGACCAGTCACGATACTGCCAGGTGGTTGTGACGCTGGGAAAACCCCAAATGTAGTTATTTTTAGATTTGATCGAGAATATAACCCGCCTCCCAATTTCGCTGAATGGGTCAAGTTCCCCACGGGTACTACTTCCCCGTACCCCCAAATTCTTTTTCATACCCATTTTTTTCGTACCCAATTTTTTGTTCGTACAAATTTTGTTTTCGTACCAATTTTGTTTTCGTACCCATTTTTTGTTCGAACCAATGTTTTTTCGTACCCAAATTTTTGTTAACCCTAAATGTTTTCGCACCCAAACTTTTTTTGAAAACCCAATTTTTTTCATACCTTAATTTTGTTTTGGCATATTTTTTTCTTACCCAAAATTTTCGTACCCCAAATTTGTTTTCGTACCCAAATTTTCGTACCCACATTACGATTATGGTGATGTAGATAAACTTAAATTGATGCTTTTATATATCCTCTTCAAAAGCATCGTCACACCAGTACTGTCAGTAATTTAATTTACAAATGAGCCAATAACATATAAAAAACCTCCTCCTTTATTGATTGTGTGTTTTGCACTTTAAAGGTATAAAGCATCCAGTTACCTTACCCTAGAGAAATTATTAGTGAAACCAGGTGTCACCATAACCAGTTGCATCGGTAATGAAACCAGCATAAGCTTCTGTAAGCATTTAAAAGGTCACGCCTGTCATTATCAGGCATGGATAGCATGTCAAGGTAACATTAAAAATACAAACTCGCAAACTATTTACAACGTACAAAATACTTTTCTGTAGACTAAACAAAGGATGAATAACGGCATGGATAATTGTAAACTATCGATAGCCCTTCCCCCCATAGGTGTACTTCCATCAATAACAGTATAGGTAGCGATGATCATTTAATGCATTAGCTAACGGTTAGTGGTCGTTAACTAGTTGAAAACTCGCTCTAAATATTGTGGTCAATTATTCCTGGTTTAATATTAGTAAACTGTAAATTGAAATGAATATATTGACAAAAATAAAGTTATGGCCAAACACGCTAATATACATGATATAAAAATTCCATAATTGTTGTACCTTTTCAGATAATAGTAAATACAACATTAAAACAATAGAATTAGAAAACGGGCCAAGTCCATACGAAGGTCGCATTGCAATAAACGTGGATAATGCAACTGGTACAGTGTGTTTCGACGGATTTGACTATGAAGATGCCAAAGTCGTTTGCAAAATGTTAGGATTCAGGTGATGAAATGCTTGCATATTTGCTCTTAGAAAATTATGACGGTTAAATAAGTCGGCAGTGTGTTCAAAATCTTTTCTTAAATTAAAATGACACGTAAGTATAAAGATCGCGATTGCACACTGAAATTGCACATATAGAATGTTGCGCTTAAAGTTTATCGGATAGGGTAAAATGGCTGTACTTATTGAAACTCAAACAATTGAACAGTGTCTTCTGTTAAACTCAGTTAAATAATATAACATTACGCCAAACACAGCTTAAAATTGATACATATTTACAAAAATAGCCATCTAAAACTAATGTGATTTTGTTCTAGTGCTTCATGGTATTACGTCGATGCCTACGAAGTAGCGGAAGAACGATATGCAATGATAAAGAACCTTGCATGTAGTGGAAACGAAAATCATCTCAATAACTGTTCGTATAGTGTGCCGAGTTTTTTCAATAAATGTCATTCTAAATCAACGCGGATCCTCTGTGTTGGTAGGTAAAAGATCTTCATAGAAATAATATAAAAATCATTGTACTATTACATATCTCGTTATATTACAAGTGAATACGCTTTAAGTCTACTTTGATACGTTTTTAATAAAACGAGGTTGTTTTTGTTAACTACACATCAACTACACATCAACAGAAATGAACGCTTTCATAACATTTAAATACTGATATATTAAAACAACGGGTCCTAAGTAAAATTATACAATCAAATGAATTAACTTTTTATGTTTCAAAAGAATGTGGTCGTCTGAATGTTTCAAATGGTTACGTACAGTCATACGACTACAAGACAAATACTGCAACCGTTCGATGCCATACTGACATTCCACGTACTGTCCAGTACATCTGCAATAGAACAGGGTCATGGACAAGCACTTCATCATGTTTGTACAAATTGAATTGTTTTATTTTATGATAGTGAACACCAAGTGGAATTTTAAAATAACGATTTGGGGAGGTCGGGTAAAATGTTTTTATTTCACGAATTTAAACGGTTTATTGTTATGATCACGTTAAAGTTAAAATAAATAATGCTAATCTGCCTGTAAATGGAGTAATAAGATACTTTTATTTCAGGTAGACCAATACAAATTCAGGGGCCGTACGACTCGTTTGGCATAAATAGTACTTTACTCGGAGGAACGGTGGAACTTAAGATTAACAACGTGTGGGGAACTATTTGTGATACTGGTTTGGGACGTGCTGAGAGACAAGTTTATGTAGAATGATGAATTACAGGTCAGGTCAGACATCGCGTCGTTATCATGTTTTAACACAAATGTGTGCGTTTGCAAATTACTTCCTGTTGTAATATTGTTATTTGCATCAGGTTGACGTTTTGAATTTAGTTTTTTACAATTTGTTTCACAGGTATGCAGGTTTATGATTTATATGATTATAACACCATAGTAATGTCGGATTCGGCCCTGGTTCCGGTCCGATACACATGGAATCGTTGCGCTGCAGTGGTTCAGAAAAGGACATAAGTGAGTGTGCATTTACTACAGAGACTACATGCAGCCATTCCAATGATGCCGGTT